>NC_084865.1:11491522-11800386 GCF_951802175.1 Populus nigra | reverse complement strand
CTTTTTAGATCCAAATCCTTGTAGGAAGGTTAAGTGAGAAGACTTTTTTCTCTGTTGAATTATTTAAAGAAAAATATAAAAGTTGAGTGACGTATACAAGGGGCTAATTTTTATTTGTTCTTCAGTGTCTTTAGCCTAGCAGTAAATCCTTTTCCCCTAACTCATCCATCCAACCCAGTCTCAAGTTCAAACGTGAGGTCTCCATCTATTAACAGGGGCAGGGGTCATTGGACTAAGCCTAATGATTTTGAGTCTAACTACAGTTACTATTTGAACTACAGTTGTCATTTGAACTGGACAGAATTTGATAAGTGACAGGAATGCACAATCAGAACCCTAGCACTGGAAAAGGTCACAATAATGCAAAATGGTAGAAACATTTTTGTACATCCATATAGATGATATTGCTTTATCTCTTTGATGTCCAAGTATTGGAGAATGTTGCTTTGTGGGACCTGGATGCTAATTTTTGTGTTTTATCATCTAATATCTATTGCTTGTGGCGTCTTCCTTAACAAATCAATGACCTGAACTTCACTGTTTCTTTCCACATCAAACAGCTGTTCTAATTTTTCTTTTCTCTTTTTACTTATTCCCAAATTATAATAATTTGTCCTGAAGCCTGTTGACATTCATGGAGCGGAAGCCTCCAGGACTATGAAAAAGCTTTTACCCACTTTGATTTGCTAGAAGTTGCTAATTTTGTCCTGACACAGAACATGCATTCCTGGTTTAATAGGAGCAGCCTAAGAGCTACAGCAGGCGCTCACCCCTTGATGCCTTGAATAACAAATATCTGTTGTCTTATTTTGGAGGCTTCCTGTTTGTTCCAAAATGACAATTTTTAAAATATTCTCCAAGTATTGGAGAATGTTGCTTTGTGGGACCTGGATGCTAATTTTTGTGTTTTATCATCTAATATCTATTGCTTGTGGCGTCTTCCTTAACAAATCAATGACCTGAACTTCACTGTTTCTTTCCACATCAAACAGCTGTTCTAATTTTTCTTTTCTCTTTTTACTTATTCCCAAATTATAATAATTTGTCCTGAAGCCTGTTGACATTCATGGAGCGGAAGCCTCCAAGACTATGAAAAAGCTTTTACCCACTTTGATTTGCTAGAAGTTGCTAATTTTGTCCTGACACAGAACATGCATTCCTGGTTTAATAGGAGCAGCCTAAGAGCTACAGCAGGCGCTCACCCCTTGATGCCTTGAATAACAAATATCTGTTGTCTTATTTTGGAGGCTTCCTGTTTGTTCCAAAATGACAATTTTTAAAATATTCTCCAAGTATTGGAGAATGTTGCTTTGTGGGACCTGGATGCTAATTTTTGTGTTTTATCATCTAATATCTATTGCTTGTGGCGTCTTCCTTAACAAATCAATGACCTGAACTTCACTGTTTCTTTCCACATCAAACAGCTGTTCTAATTTTTCTTTTCTCTTTTTACTTATTCCCAAATTATAATAATTTGTCCTGAAGCCTGTTGACATTCATGGAGCGGAAGCCTCCAGGACTATGAAAAAGCTTTTACCCACTTTGATTTGCTAGAAGTTGCTAATTTTGTCCTGACACAGAACATGCATTCCTGGTTTAATAGGAGCAGCCTAAGAGCTACAGCAGGCGCTCACCCCTTGATGCCTTGAATAACAAATATCTGTTGTCTTATTTTGGAGGCTTCCTGTTTGTTCCAAAATGACAATTTTTAAAATATTTTTAGGTCTCTTTGTGGGAACTTCTAATCTAACTTCATAGGGTTTCTGCAACTTAGACGACTGTTAAATCTTTGCTTGTAGTTCAGTGTTGTTTGTTGCTTCATTCTATTGTTTTAAGAATTAAGTTGCCTGCCTTTTAGTCCTAGTGCCACTTTAGCTTGTTCCATCCTTGAGCCCGCCAATAGTCATATGCATCTCTTGGAACAATAAATGGAATTTTGTTGTTTACAAGAACAGCAACAACATGGAATTGCTTGTATTGGCAGGGCAGTCATTATCATCCATGGTGGGAAACATGGTGCGAATGTACGGTTAAAATATTGATTTATATTTATGACAGGCACCACAGTTTCTTAACTATATATAGTGATTCCTAAATCTTGAAAGTAATAACCCTATCCAGAATCTTCCCTGGTTGTTGTTTAATGGGAACAACAACAGTGAATTAAATTTTATATCTTTCATTATGATAGTTATGTTCTTTTGCAATAACTTCTGTTTTTAAGAGTGGATGATTAATTTTTTGATACCATCTTGCCACCATCATATTATCATGGTGTGGATATAGTAGATTTGTGATTATTATCTTGATATGCTAATGGTAGAGGTGACTTGCAGCTTCTGTTTTGAAAGAAAAGCTCTCATCATTGGGCTCATCAGGAATTCTGGCAGACCATCAACTTCAAGCACAACTGCAAGAGCATCACCTCAAGGGGTAAGTGTGAACAATTACCTAGTTATTGGTTCTGACCAACAGAAGGGAGGCTGGTCATGTAGATTTCTAGAATAGTTGGCTCCACCCTTAGGTGGGTTAGTGAAAATGGTTTTAAAGGGGCCACATTGATGGTGATTGTTTGGAATTTTCAGAATTCATTTTGAGCTAGCATTTGTTCATCATGGCTTCCTTTTATTTCTGTGCTATGCTATCAATGCTTAGCATGCAATCTTCTCTACTATGTAAAATAATAATAAAAACGCTTATTATTCTTTTTATTTTGTTGTATGATTAATGACAAATTATTATCCTTCGTGGCAGCCAAAGTCAGCTGACAATTTCAGACATTGCAAGGAAGGCATTCCTTTACAGTGTATGTTGCTTCCCTACCACACTAATGCTATTATCCAGTCATTCTGTTTTTCCCTTCTTTTATAGATGTTAAATAATTGGACCATCGTTAGTTGTTCATTTAGAAAAGAAAGGTCACTGCTCCGAGAACCTGGCCTTTACATGACTTACATTCTACCTAATTATCTCCCTTCCTCTTTGCTGTGTTATGACTATCATTAAGTAAATGATTGAATTCATAATTTGTAGAAGGCATTATGTAATTATCATTGGGCCTAGCTGTGATGGGATGTTAAAAGTTTTAACTAAAATTGCATGACTGTGACTTGTGTTTTTATGTGTCAGATCTCCTTCAGTTCATATGTGAGTCCATAACCATTGTCCTATTGGTTTATAACACTTCCTTCAAGTGAATCAGAATTTATATGCTCGATATTACTTTTTTTATTCTATGCTATCCATCTGCATATCTTTATTGCATAGGCCAGAAATGTCTCTACAAATATCCTTTTTTGGGTCATAAACTGTATCTCCAATCTGCTCTAATGCTGACTCATGAATCACAGCATTTTATGGAAGGCCATGCCAAAAGTGCTCCCATATCTCGGCTGCCTCTCATCACTATTTTGGATACCAAACATCATCTGAGGGACATTCCTGTTTGCCAGGTAACTGAATTAATTATTTATTTTGATTTGCGTTTGCCTGATCTTGCATCTGACTATGTTGGCTTCATTGACAGCCTATTCATTTGGAGCTAAATTTCTTTAACAAAGAGAACAGAGTACTTCATTATCCTGTCAGGGCGTTTTATCTTGATGGCTTAAACCTCATGGCATATAATTTCTGCTCTGGTGTGGATAATATATACAAGAAACTCTACACATCGGTAATGTTAAAACTAAGTGCTATTATTTTTTGTTAGTGATATTGAGAGGCAATGTATTGCAACTTGAATTTCAATTATCAGATCCTTTTTGCAAGCTAATTTCATAATTTGAGCTGCTAAATCAAGTTTTTCTTTCAGATTCCTGGAAACGTTGAATACCAAGCGAAGCACATGGTGTACAGTATAAAACAACATTTATTTCTTGTTGTTTATGAATTCAGTGGCTCTGCAAATGAAGTAGTACTATATTGGGAAAATACTAATCCTCAGCCAGCCAACAACAAAGGATGCACAATCAAAGGTATGCATCTGTCAAATGTGTTTGTGGCTGATATTGCCCACTGTTTTTGTGCACGTGAAGGTATAACAATCCGCCAATGACTAACTTCACTGCATTTCGACTTTTCTAGGTCGAGATGCAGCATTTATTGGTCCAAGTGAAAGTCAATTTGCAATTCTTGATGAAGACAAGACTGGAGTGGCTCTGTATATTCTGCCAGGAGGAGCTTCAAAAGAAGCTGGTGAAAAAAACTTATTACTTGAAGAAAACCATTTTGCTGAAACAAATGGTGCCTCTCTTCGGGGTCCTATGCAGTTCCTGTTTGAAAGCGAAGTTGATCGTATCTTTACCACGCCACTAGGTGTTTGAGGAATGAGATCATTCTTATTTGATGTCATGTTCATTAATGGAATATGATATTTACAGAAATCACACTTTGTTGCAGAGTCAACTTTGATGTTTGCTTCTACCGGGAGCCATATTGGCTTTGCAAAGATGGTACAAGGATACCGGCTCTCAACTTCAGATGGTAATTATATATCAACAAAAACTGAAGGGAAAAAGTCAATCAAGTTGAAAGTGAATGAGATTGTCCTCCAGGTAAATAGGTTAATTTTCCAAGCAATACATATATTTGATGTTTAAAAACAAAATGGCAAAGGATAAAAACAGACCATGCTATAGAGTTGAGTCTTAATTGAGAAGCAATTCGTGTTCCTATACCCCAACAAGTAAACCTCTTTACCACTCCTTTTTATCATGATTACTGAACTGTGCCCCACATCGAGTGCTTTCTGAAGCAAAATGTCGAACAGTAGCGGTGCTTCTGTGAAAGCTGGATCGTAGCTGTTTACAGTTAAAAGATCCTTTGTCTACATTGCTAAAAACCTATAGAATTGTATTGTCCTAAAACACATTATTTTGACATGGTGGCCTGACTTAACTGTGTGCATATGGGCCAATGGTTGATACATGTTTCTGTAGTAGATTAGTTCAGGTTGCAGTCCATAACTATTAGTAGGTTTTATAATATGATATGCAGTTTTAATTCTAGTTACTGCCTATGGTTGGTTAAATACATGCTCGGTCATTTCAGTGGCTCAGGCATACTGCATTTGATTGAGTGCTTAGTTTGATGGAATAAGAGACAATATTTTACATACTGACTCGTGCTTTTTGAACTTTGTGTTGTATTTAATGATTGTAATGAATATTGTTGTAGTCTCTCATGCAGTTTCTCTTTTCTAAAGTATCAATTAAAGGGAAACCAAGAATAAAATACCATTATCGTTGTGAACAAACTGCCACCTTCAAGTTCTATCATGCATAAGCCAAAGTAATAAAGAGAGTATTGTGGTATCACCGTCATTGCTAATATATGTTGCGCCTGTCATTTGATAAATATGTATATATAGTTGCATCAAGAAAATAGACTTTTAACTCACTGTATAATTAAACCTGAGTCTAAATTTTCTAATCACTGACCATTGAGATGTAATATGTTATTTGGTTTGATGTTTTAAATTTTGAATTTATTTTCTGAAAACATGGCACTGTCAATTGCTGCTACAGGTGCATTGGCAAGAAACTCTTCGAGGCTATGTTGCAGGGATATTAACCACACACAGGGTGCTTATGGTTTCAGCGGATCTTGATATACTGGCAAGCAGTTCCGCAAAATTTGATAAAGGACTTCCTTCAATATCCTAACAGAAAATTTCTTGGATGAAACTTGTCCCTTTTAATGATGATTTCAATGATTTTATTGAATTATACGTGTTTCTTGGAACACTTAACTTATTTGCACTTTAGATCCCTTTTGTGGCTTGGACCTGCTCTTCTTTTTTCTACTGCTACTGCGATTAGTGTGCTTGGTTGGGATGGAATTGTGAGGACAATTCTTTCTGTTAGCTTGCCCTACGCAGGTACATATCTTATTATATTTTGAATGGTTAGTCTTTTTACTTCATAGTTTGGTGTTCTCAGAAGTTGTTTATGGCATTAATTACAACTCTAGCATGCACTATCATCTTCCTGGTGATTGATATTAACTCTCTCTGTGCAGTTTTGGTTGGTGCTCTGAACGATAGATTGCTGCTTGCTAACCCAACAGATGTTAATCCCAGACAAAAGAAAGGGGTTGAGATTAAGAGCTGTCTTGTTGGACTCCTTGAACCTCTTCTTATTGGATTTGCCACAATGCAACACACTTTTGAGCAGAAGCTTGACCTGTCAGAAATACTGTACCAAATAACATCAAGGTCTTCCTCTCTTTCGCACAAGCTATCTTTTGTGTCCACTGGAATTTCACTGCATTATGAAACAAAACCTTGTTCCCAACGCTACATTAATTAAGGACCTTTTGCACTTTCCATACACTTTTCTGCGATACCAGTTTGTTGCTGCACATGAATGCTAGGCTTCTGACTTCTCTAATGTGTTATCCGAGTGAAGGTTTGACAGCTTGCGTATTACACCAAGATCTCTTGATATTCTTGCTAGAGGTCCTCCTGTTTGTGGAGATCTTGCAGTTTCATTATCCCAAGCTGGTCCACAGTTCACTCAGGTGAGTGAAATCTGATGCAGTACTCCCCACTTTTCTGTTTTTCATCTGAATAGTTTCTGAAGATGTTGGGTGGCAAACACAGGTGTTGCGGGGTGTTTATGCTATCGAAGCTCTCCGTTTTTCTACTGCTTTAGATGTTTTGAAGGATGAGTTCTTGCGTTCTAGAGATTATCCAAAATGTCCTCCAACATCACACTTATTCCACCGATTTCGACAGTTGGGATATGCCTGCATCAAGTAAGCAAATGAAAAATATCTTTGCCTGTGCATGTTTATACACCTCTTGCATCCATCTTTTATCCGTACAATGATTGGTACTCACTGTGTGATTGTTATATATGTTTGTAAGGTGAAACTGTTTAGGTGTAATGTCATTTATCAAGTCATGTTTCGGTGGACAACCTACGAGAGGCTGTAGCTCATTTATAGACCTAATTGTGCCAATCACCACACTTTCTTGCGGTTGATTTTCTCTAAACTCCTGTAACATTCTTATCATTCATTCTTTCTCCCTTCTGCAACTTTCTGCAATTTCCTATCTCACTCCAATAACTTTTTTGGCATTCTCTGCATGTGTCAGCAAGATTTTTGGTTTCACCTTACTTTCTCCTCTTTTTCCTAAATTAATTTTACAAAATTCAAGTCTTAAGGTCATCTAGAGAAAATACATTCATGTGAGGATATTTAGAAATATATTAATTTTCAATTTTTGGATAGAGGTCAATACTCTTACATTTTATTTTTTGTTTGTTCTTTTATCATTTGAACCTTTTTTTGGTAAATCCATCTCAGTTCCTCTGGGTTATTATTTTCTTCTTGGTAACTTAAGCAACTTTTATATTGCCTGCATGCTAGTTTCTGTAACTTTAATATAACATTTCAAGGATCTCCTCCAAACTGTTTTATGGAACACTTTTAGCCACTCAATATGCCATCCTACAAAACATGGATGCTGGCATGCTTTTAATCTCTCCATTCATCTTAAAATAGTCTTTGATGACAGGTTTGAGTTTTGAGTCATCTATCAAGTACATTCACGTGAGGAATTGTATTTCTTGGTCATTGTTTTGAGCGAAGAACAATATTTTAAAGATTCCTTCACATTTTTCTAACTGTATTAGTCTTTCACTGCATCTCCCCACAACTTTCATGATAAAACAGCTGGTTTTTGTGTTCTTGTTTTCTTCCTCCTCATGAGCATAACAGAGAATTGGAATAATTAGTGTTGCATGCGATGTAGAATGAATATAAACTTAAATTGCTGGAAAAATTCTGTAGCCAATATTATTCTCTCTTCTGAACATTTCATGGTATTCTTTTTCCAGATTGAAATAGGGGTTACCTAAAACATTAGATCTATGAGTATTGTTGCTTTGTCTTTGTTTGTGGAATACAAGTTTAGTTTTTAGAAATAGATGGTTTTATGTTCCATCTTACAACTAAGATTCTCATTTTCTTGAAGTGCAGATTTGTTGTGATTTAAGATGCAATGATGGTTACCTGTTGTGGTTGTATAGTTCTTGTTAAATAGCCCACATTTTTTTTTCTTAAACTACTGATAAATATCAAATTGCAGGTATGGCCAGTTCGATAGTGCAAAAGAAACGTTTGAAGTCATTGCAGATTATGAAGGCATGCTTGATTTGTTTATATGCCACCTTAACCCCAGTGCCATGCGGCGCCTTGCTCAGAAACTGGAAGAAGAAGGTTTGGATTCACAATTGAGACGGTACTGTGAGAGGATATTAAGAGTTCGCTCTACTGGGTGGACACAAGGCATTTTTGCCAACTTTGCTGCTGAGAGCATGGTTCCCAAAGGTCCTGAATGGGGTGGTGGGAACTGGGAAATTAAAACTCCTACTAATTTGAAGAGTATACCTCAGTGGGAGCTGGCTGGAGAAGTGATGCCATACATGAAGACTGATGATGGTACCATCCCGGCCATCATTACAGATCATATTGGTGTTTACCTGGGTTCAATTAAAGGAAGAGGGAATATTGTTGAAGTAAGGGAAGACAGTTTGGTCAAAGCATTTATCCCTGCTGGTGACAATAAGCCAAATGGGCTTCCAAATGCTTTAGCCAAATCCATATCCAATAAGTCAAATGGGCTGCCTGATGGTCACATGAAGCTTGATTCTTTGTTGGGTCTGGAAACTCTCACCAAGCAAAACGCAGGTACATCTGCAGCTGATGAACAGGCAAAAGCAGAAGAGGAATTCAAGAAAACTATGTATGGAACTGCTAATGATGGTAGCAGCAGTGACGAGGAAGGAGTGTCAAAAACAAAGAAGCTGCAAATTAGAATTCGGGATAAGCCAGTTTCATCTACTACAGTGGATGTCAATAAGATCAAAGAAGCCACAAGACAGTTTAAACTTGGTGATGGTTTAGGCCCGCCCATGAGGACAAAGTCATTAACTGGTTCCCAGGACCTTGGTCAAATTTTATCCCAACCTCCTGCAACCACTGCCCCAGTTTCTGCCTCTGCTGATATGTTTGTTACTGATTCATTAATGCAACCTGCGCCAGTATCACAACCAGGTCCTATGGTTATGGGTGGAGGAGTTACAGCTGGACCCATCCCAGAGGACTTCTTCCAGAACACAATACCTTCCCTACAAGTTGCAGCATCTCTGCCACCTCCAGGAACTTACCTTGCAAAATTGGATCAAGTTTCTCAAGGGGTTGGAAGCAACAATGCAGGTGGTATTCCCAACCCAGTTGCTGCTTCTGTGAGTGATATTGGTCTTCCTGATGGTGGTATTCCACCACAAGCAACTCAACTAGCTGCCCCACTTGCGTCCATTGGACTTGCTGATGGTGGTGTCCCACCTCAAGCTTCCATTCAGGCTGGTATTCCACCTCAGCCACAAGTTCAAGCGCCTCAGGTTCCCCTTTCCACACAACCTCTTGATCTTAGTGTTCTTGGAGTTACAGATTCAGGAAAAACTCCTGCCCCTGCATCTCTGCCATCATCTGTGAGACCTGGACAGGTGAATCTGCCTTTTTATGGCTTTAGTTCCCTATATTTGATTTTTTTTTCTTTTTCTGCCAGGGTATGCTATTGCTTCTCTTAGAATATTAGAGTAACCAAGTATTTCATCCAACTATGGGTGGGGTATATAAGAGAGTGGTGGCACTTAAGAGGTTATTGATTTGCAGGCATTTGATTGTACTCCCCCATGCTGTATAACTTACTGCTATGTGTATTGGCTATGCTTAGTTGACATGTTTGTAGTCTAGCTTGCCTTATCCTGCTCTCTTTCTTTACCCTTGTGGCTTGGCTCATTATAGGTTCCCCGAGGAGCAGCTGCACCAGTATGTTTCAAGACTGGACTTGCACACCTTGAACAGAATCAACTTCCTGATGCCTTGTCATGTTTTGATGAAGCTTTCCTGGCACTAGCTAAGGATAACTCTCGTGGTGCTGATATTAAAGCTCAAGCAACCATCTGTGCTCAGTACAAGATAGCAGTTACTCTTCTCAAGGTACTTAGATATCATTTAAATCTTGGACCCAAAAAACTAAGTTTGTTAGTAAAAAATATGAATTGTTAAAGGCCTTGACTGGCCTAACCAGCTGACAAGTTCAAGCTTAAGTAATGCTAGATGGGTTTAAATTGAAACAAATGAACAGGAATATAATCATGGCATTTCCTTGAGCCTGTTAAAATAAGATCTGTGATTGCTGTACATTTATTAATGATCATTAAAAGAAATTGAACTTCAGTTCTACTTAACACTATTTTTTTCTCTCATGGATACCTTTGTCAAGTTATGCTCCAGCAATGCATGTATAGAATTATTTTCCATCAATTAGTATTCGCATTCAAGGTCCCTTTCCTATTGCCAGCAAAAATAATGCTTTAGTATCATCTGGGCAGGAAATAGCACGGCTGCAGAAAGTGCAAGGGCCAAGTGCACTCAGTGCAAAAGATGAGATGGCAAGATTGTCACGGCATCTGGGTTCTTTGCCTCTTTTGGCAAAGCACCGAATAAATTGCATCCGAACTGCCATTAAGCGAAACATGGAAGTGCAGAACTTTGCTTATGGCAAGCAGATGCTTGAGCTCCTCATTTCCAAAGCTCCACCAAGTAAGCAAGATGAGTTGAGAAGCCTGATTGACATGTGTGTTCAGAGGGGTTCATCCAACAAGTCTATTGATCCTTTGGAAGATCCTTCCCATTTCTGTGCTGCCACACTCAGCCGTCTTTCAACAATCGGATATGATGTTTGCGATCTCTGTGGAGCCAAATTTTCAGCTCTCTCTGCACCTGGATGCATCATCTGTGGAATGGGAAGTATTAAGAGATCAGATGCCCTCGCAGGGCCTGTTCCTTCACCATTTGGCTGATGTTTAAATGAGGAGATTTTGGCTCAGGAAATCCAGCCCTAAAAATTATCGGGTCCTTCACCAACAAAGTTGTAATGGAAATGTTCTTCGAAGAACCTCCGCACTACATCCTCGGGAGGGAACTAGCAGCGCAAGTGACCGCATGTAAGTGTGATTGATCTGTTTGTATTTGAGTTTAAATTCTTCTTTTACGTGTTCAATTTTTTGTACAATCATCATCCCGTTTTTTTACTGTGATGTTATAGCCAGTTTGTGTCATGGAACATATTCTATGTAAGTAGTTTTGTAGAATATGATATAGTTCCATGTGGTTTGTAATATATAGGTATTGAGCATAAGATTGAAAATGTTGATGAGTTTCTTCGCTGAAATGTGAGTCTTTTACGGGTCACTAAAGGTGCATCATCTCAGAGACTATGGCAACCAATAACTAAAATGTTCTTCCTGCCTCAGCTTCTTCGGTGCCATTTGTAATAACGGCGTTTCTTAAAAAGTTTATTTTTTTTAATTTAAAATTATTCTTTTTAATGTTTCTATACCATCAAAAGTGAATTTTAAAAAATAAAAAAAATTGTTATTTTAATATATTTTTCAGTCTCATTTTGTGTTTTGGTTTATCTAGTTCTGGTTTTTTAACAGAGGGATAGGAACACTTGTTAACTCCCTCTGTTCTAATTTGTTTGTTCTCTTTGATTTTTCATAAATATTAAGAAATACAATAAATATTATGTTCACGAGGTATATCCAAAAATGATACTTCATTCGAAGTTGTATGCTTATATGCCCAAATAAAAAGATACAATCATAATATTATAATCTTATTGAGGCAATCATAATATTATAATCTTATTGAGGCGAATTTCAAATCTATATTTATTTGATACTATTCATACATTATATTACAACATATTCTAACAGCAAGAAAGACACAAGACGACATTCAATTCCCTAGCACATCAGTGAACACCCTATTTGTTGGTGACTTGTGCCACCGGCCCTAAAATGCTTTACCACTGGCGCAGCCGTTTTAGGCTTTCAGCAACTTTTGTCCATTTTAATGTGTTGAAAAGTAAACATAATTTGGTATTTATGAAAAAAAAAAATAGAGGAATTGGTCTATTAGTTAAATTAAAAGAATTGGTCGACTGGTTAAGTTGACAGAATTAATTTTCTTGTTTAGAACAGGTTTTCCTTTGATTAATTTAATTCCTTAATTGTTTAAGACTTTAAATTTATTAATAGACCTGTAATAAGAAGCATAAAATATAAGTGTAATAGAGAAAAAAATGTGTATAGGAAAGAAAACACTTGATGAAAGATTCATTAATCTCAAATTTTCTTCTTGTTCTTTAGTTTTGCTTGTTGCATTATTATCGATAAACTCCTACCGCACTAATTTTTCTTTTAACAAGTTGTATCAGATTTTTTTTTATTGTTTGACATGACTAATACAAACTTCTCACTTTAATGTTCTCGTTTGATAAAGAATATTATGAAATTAGATGTTTTCATGTGAAAGCTTGGCTAGGTTCTTAAGATGTGTGAGAAACAGTTGGAAAAAAAGTTTTGATGAGCTTATAAAAGGAGTAACAATTATGAAATTTCTTTTAGTTATTGATGCATATTATGAGAGATATGAAGAGCATCAAAAACTTGTTATACCTCCATAATCACCAATGAACTCAACTTCACTTTTATCTTCTTCTTTTAATGGTAGCATAAGTAAAAGTAGCCTACCTAGTCCACCAAGAAAGATAAGGAGCTTTAATGACTTGTATGGAGTAAGTAATTCAATTGATGATAATCTAATACTATATTTTCATCTTGCCACATGTGAACCTGTAATGTTTGAAACAAGCAATAAAAAAGAAAAATGGAGAATTGATATGGATAAGGATATTGCATCAATTTAGAAGAATGACACATTGAAATTGATTCCTAGATCGAAAGGAAAGAAGCTAATAAGTGTTAGGTGGATCTACAAAGAAAAAAAAATGCCAAAAAAAAGTGTACAAGGCGAGATTGGTAACAAAAGGCTATATTCAAAAGCAAAGGATTGACTATGATGAAGTTTTTTCCCTAGTTGTTAGATTGGAGACCATTCGATTGATAATTGTCACAACTGCCCAACATAGATAAAAGATCTACCAAATAGAGGTCAAGTTAGCCTTTCTAAATGGCTTTCTCGAAGAGGAGGTCTATATTAAGCAACCTATGGGTTATGAAGTGAAGGGATATAAAAGCAAGGTATTAAAGTTGAACAAAGTCTTGTATGAATTGAAGCAAACCCCATGAGCTTAGTATAGTCGCATTAATAATTATTTTTTAAAGAATGAATTTGTAAAATACCCTTATGAATATGTTATCTATGTAAAGATAAAGGGGAGTTGTTATACTCTTATTATATGTGTATATGTTGATGACTTGATTTTTACAGACAATAACCTAAAGATGTTTGAAGACTTTAAGCAAGCAATGGTCAAGGAATTTGAGATGACATATATTGGTCTTATGAGTTACTACTTAAGGATTGAGATCAAACAAGGAAAAGATGGAATCTTTGTGAATAAAAAGAAGTTTGTAAAAAAGATTCTCAAGAAGTTTAAGATTGAGGATTATGCAAAAGTAAATACTCTAGTTGAGTGTAGAGTGAATATGTTAAAGAATGATGAAATAAAGAAGATAAACTCTATAACATTCAAGAGTCTAGTTGGGAGTTTGAGATATTTGATATGTACTCGTTCAGATATTCTTTTTGGAGTAAAACTTGTAAGCAGGTTCATGAAGACACCAACTACAACACATCTCAAAGCTTTGAAACAAACCTTTTGATATATCAAAAGTACCATAGATTTTGGCTTCTTCTATGGTTATTCTAACAACTTTGATCTTGTGAGAAATAATGATAGTGATCGGGCTATAGACATGGATGAAAAAAAAAGCATTACAAGTTTTGTCTTTTATATTGGAGATATAACATTTATTTAGAGTTTGAAGAAGCAATCTATAGTCACATTATCTATAATCACTTATGAAGTTGAATATGTAGCCACTACAACATGTGTTTGCCATTCCATTTGGCTAAGAAGATTATTGAAGGAGTTGCGAATGCTACAAAAAAAGTCTAGAAATATTTATGTGAATAACTCATCAGCTATTTTCTTAGCAAAGAATCCTGTGTTTTATGATAGAAGTAAGCACATTGACACAAGATTTCATTTTCTATGAGATTGCACTACAAACAAGGAAGTTGAAGTAAAAAATATGAAGACCTAAGACCAAATTGCAAACATTTTCTCTAAGCCACTCAAACATGATGTTTTTGCCAAGATGAGGGATATGTTGGGAGTTATGAGAAATTAAGTTTAAAGGAGGATGTTGAAAAGTAAACATGATTTTTTAATTTTTGTTTTCTGAAAAACGGATGAATCAGTCTACCAGTTAAGAATTAATCAACCAGTTGAGTTAAATGAACCGGTCGACTGGTTAAGTCAACATAATTACTTTTCCTGTTCAAAATAGGCTTTCTTTTGATTAGTTTAATTCCTTAATTGTCTAGAACTTTAGACCTATAAATAGATTTATAATCATAAGCATAAAACATAGGTGTAATAGAGAGAAAATGTGTATTAAAAAGAAAACACTTAATGAAACATTCCTTCTTCTTAAATTTTCTTCATGTTTTTTTAGTTTTGCTTGTTGTATTGTTATCCATAAACTCTTACCACACTAAATTTTTCTTCCAACAACATGTAGGACCATTTCAAATAGGTTGAAAAACAAGATTACATATCCAATGTCCCTAGGTAATCAAGTCTCTTGCCAGAGATTGCTAATTGGCATCCAAGGACATCTATACAAGTATTATAGTATTTTATAGGAAGTCGTCGCTACGTTGGCTTTATAAGGATCCAAGTTCATTTTGGTCCTCAATTTAGATATACCAACTATTTTGTCCTTCCACGCACACACATTAAATAAATTCTCAATATTTTTTCTTAATTCATTTGAGTATGTTCATCTAATCCTTATATATACACAAGATCAAGAACCTTATTAAAAACTAATTGATTATTATGCCTTTAGTAAATTAGTTGTAACTAGTTAGTTTTCTGTCTGCTACTACGAGGAACTTTTTGACAATGTTATTAAACTCAACTAAACCCAGCAGATCAACATAGTAACCCATCGAGTCAGTCTTTAAGTGGGTCGAGTTTCAAAGCAAACTGAGTGAGAGTTGACTCAGTATGGGTCAACTATTTATCCGCGATTCAGTCGACCTAATTAAAATCTAGGTTGAATTAAAAAAAAAAAACATCAATCTTATATTTTTTATTAAAACAATTACTAAAAAATCGATGTTTTGGATTAACTCAGGTTATCTCGTCCAACCCGCGATCTAAGTCATGACCTTAGCCAAATTTAATAACCTTGCTTCTTAGAATCCATTTTTTATTTACTTAAATGATTATAAAAATAAACATCTATGTAAAACCCTTTTTTTTAATATTAAATTTTAACTCAGGAATAAAATGAGTTAAATTAAATTAAGGATTTAGAATTAAATAAAAAATAATGCAATTAAAAGAAATAAAAGAAAGTATGGCATTGTTGTTAGAAAAGAAGAAAAGATGGGGTCAAAATATAATAATTAATCAAAATGGAGTCAAATTATAAATGTTAAAAGATTTGATTGGTTAAGGATCAAGAATCAAAAGAGAATAAGTGAAAACAATTTTGGAATTTAAAGAGGGTTATAACTAACCAAGAGGGGGGAAAGAGGGAGTGCCTAACATTTTTGACTAGTTAAGGATCAAAGTTCATTTTATCACCAGGTGGTTTTAAACTCAATTATGTAAGGTATATTGAATTTGATTAAGAATTGATGTCTAAATTGTAAATTCTAGGTTAGGGTTCATGAGAAAAATTAGAAAAAATAAGAAATTTATCTTGTTTGATAAAATTAGAATGGTAAAGGATGAAAGCAATTTAGAATAGTGAGTGATTGAAGAAAAAATCCTAGTGTTGTGAAAAAAATTGGTGTCGGTCATAAGGAGAGAAAATTGGAATTTTTTTAAAGCTATGCATGAACATTATTAGGTCATGATTATTGTAGCATGTGTTGAAATGTAAAGAATGAATTGAAAAAAAAAAGAAATTTTATGTTTAATTGTAATGGAAAGACTTGGTTAAGCTTAAATTGTGAATATTTGAGTTATGAGGAATTATGGAATTATACTTAATCTTGTAGTATTATTCATGAAGGAATATTATGAAATATGTGAAGGAGAAATAATTGCTTTGAATGATGAAAAAATGAATGAAAATACTTTGTTGTATGTTTAAAACAAAGATTAAAAATTTGGACAACACCATCACTCAGGGTTTAGGGCTTGAGAATGATGGAAACTAGAATAAATTTCTTCATAAAAATTGAATTTAGGGATGTTAGCTATTTAACGAAACTAACTTCATTTAAATCGAAGTTCTAAAACTCCAGATGCGAGTTAGAAATAAAGGGAGGGTCAGAATAAATTTTTGCTTGACAACTTTTAGTTGTTGCATTAACGATTAATTTAGGAGGTGTAAATGATAAATTTAAGTCTTCTTCCCTTCAGTAAAGTTGTAGCCATATATCTAATCTTTTGAAAGAAATAAACAATGTATGAACTTGAATTTTATAACTTAGGATTTAGTTAAAATATTAACCAACATTTTGAGTGAGTAAGTTAGGTTAAGTTGGCTAGAAGTAGCTAACTTTAAAAAATTCATTTAGAATTGCTCTTAATGTAAAATTTAAAATGATAGAAACTATAAGAATGAAATGGTTAATATGGGTTAAATAGCTAATGATGATTAACTTAGGTGATATAGACCCGTAGTAAGTCATTTTAAGTCAAGAGCAAAATGACTATCTATAGAGTCAAATTTTGAAATAAATTAAGGATTAAATGACATTATTCTTATTGGTATGTTGTATGACCCGCTCAGTAGCAGGGGGCCATTTTACTCGCCCAGACATCAAGTAGGTGCTTGACATCTTAAAATTTAAGCATTACTTAATTGTGTTTGTAATTCTTTTTTAAATGTATAGTAATCTTAATTAATAAACGATAAATTATTGAAAAAACTAGTTATCTTAGTAAATGAGACTAGTGCCATAGTAAATAGATAGATGAAGATATTGATTTCCTAGTTAATAGGGTTAGTGCCTTGAAACAGGAAGATGAATATATTGATTCACTGGTTAATGAGATTAGTGCATTGGTTAATTGATAGATGAAGATTTTGGCTTCTTAGTAAATGAGATAATTCTCTCATTAATGGGAAATTAGATAAGGTTAATTGATAGATGAAGATTTTGGCTCCTTGGTAAATGAGATAATTCCCTCGTTAATGGAAAATTAGATAAACTAGTCCTTGAGATTACTAAAACTAATGCCTTGGTTAATGGAAAATTGAAGAAATTCATAATATAAAAATGAAACAAGTACTGGTTTATCAAGATAAGATGTTGTGTTATTAAATTATATGAATTGTATGAATTGAGAATAATTTCATATAAAAGTAATAATAATAAATATTCTTTGTATATAAACTAATTATGTCGAGTATTGTATAAATTTTAGATACTTCACAACATCATGATGAGTAGTGAATATTACATTTGTAATTTTGGTGAAATCAACGATGTTTTGTTATGTAATATAATTTTGTAACTAGGTAGAATATGAATTTAAATTAAATATGAATAATGTATCTTAATTAGTTCTTTTGAAGCAATAATATGGCTGTAATTATACAGACCAAGTTTTAGGTTCAATTTGCTTTAATATGAATATGTGTTAATTTATTGTTGTAACTAAGTTATTCATCCCATAACATGAAATATTTTGAAATAATATAATATTTGATTTGTTTGAGGAAATATGAAAGAAAAAGAAGTTATTCTTGTGTTGATGGTAATATATAAATATGGAAGTCCCGAATGATAAAAATATGTTAAAATTTTATTTGCAGACTGTAAAAATTAATTGAGTAAATAATTTGAAATTGAAAAATATAAAGAAACTTTGCTAAACTTTTAGTAGAATTATATATATCTTGTACTTTAAATTATAATACTATATGTTCCTATAAATATGATAAACAAATTTGGGGTTATTACAATCTATATGAAAGACTACCAAAAGAAGAAGAAATTTATTTCTTCAATATAAAATCCATTTCTTTATTATTTTAACAAAAGCATTTTCTTTAACTATAAGCACTCTATTTAAATAAAAATCTATCATAATTTCAAAAGCAAGTTTAAAAAGAAAATATTAAAAAAATTCCTCAATATTTTATGTGATTTAAGAAAAAGAAAATAATAACGGTAATAAAATCATGTAAAAAATCTATAAAAAAATAAAGAAATGAAATTTATTTTCATTGAATATTCATGATTAATTTTTTATTTTTGTATATTAGGTACATAATAAATGAAAAAAAAATATTATCATTCCCATAAAATCTATCATATTATTTAAGAATCATGAAAAAAATTAAATAGTGATTTAAAGCGTAATTCAATCAAAATCCAAAAATATTATAAGAAATAGAAAAAGATAAGACTTTTGTGCCAAAAAAAAAGGTCTCGCATACCTGACCAAACATAAAGAAGTGTGTGGGCTTAGAAGGCTCGACCCGAGCACTTAGTCTTTTTTATTTATTTATCAAGAGTAGATTATAAAGTAGACAATATGCTTTTGCTTATTCATATTTCAACTACTAGAGAGGTGTTTAGAAAATTGGGCTAAGTTTTTTTTTTATAATCTAAAAATCATTTTAAACATATTTTCAAATAAAAATTTCTAATAAACACTCTTAGAATCCCAATAAACTAATTTCTTAAATAAAAACAACCTAAATTAGTTAAAAAAAACACAAAAATCAATCCTATATTTTTTTTTCCAACCTAATCTACTTTTTCAGCAACATGTAAGGTAAAAAACACCTTAATAACATTCCTCTCGTCAAAAGAAACATCACTAAACATACATTTTTTTATAGTGAAATCTAGCTAGCCAATTATTTTCTCTATCTTCTCTTAAACTCAATTTGATTCTTGAATTTTTAATTTTTTGGAAGCAATAAAATTGAATTTTTGTTTTTTTTACAAAATCAAGCATGAATCAATGTTGAGACTTTTTTTGACACCGTAATAACCTAATAAAAAATAAATTGATACAAATTATCAAACCTATTTATCAAGAAATACACAATAATTTTTGTTTGTAGAAATACAGTGAAACCAAAAGATTTGTAGTGTTTTTTGTAATTGTAATTATAATGGTAATTGTAACGTAATGTAATTGTAATTCTTATATAATCTTTTACTAATTCCTTACTTTCCTCAATTACCAGCACATAAATTACTTTATTCCTAGTGAAGAGAAACCTATTCCAAATGTAAACACGGCAACTGTTACATTGAGAAGCTTACTAATCATGAATCAACTATTCCCCTTAACAACAAAGCTAATTTTATTGTGATCACATTGACTTTTCTAAGATGGCGTCTTGCTATTAGTTTGGGATTTCTTGCAAACGACATGCCTAAGTGAATATGACTATAATTGTTTTTTAAAATATTTTTTACTTAGAAATATATTAAAATAATTTTTTTTATTTTTAAAAAATTATTTTTAACATAAAATAATCTAAAAATATCAAAAAAAATATTAATTTAAAACAAATAAAAAAAATAAAAAAATTTAAATTTTTTTAAAATAATTTTAAAATATAAAAACAAACATAATCACAGGATTTTAATGATATATCCGTGCTTGTTCTAGAATTGATTTTAATGATATATCCGTGCTTGTTCTAGAATTGAATCGAGACAACTACGACGATGATTGTTAGGAAAGAAAGGATTTGTCTTCTGTCCTTCTGTTTTTCCTGTTTTAAAATGACAAAAATCCAATAAAAAATTACAAAATTATTTTTATATCCTTATTTTTTCAACCAAATATGTTTTTATATCTTTTATATTGGTCTCTTTTATCACACGACACAATCCAAAAGCAGCCTTCCCATTGGGACCAAAAAGACTAAAACGAGGGACCCTCACTAACTGTAACTGCGTCATCAACAAGAACTGTTCAGTGATTTCATCTCAAGCTTATAGAATATAGAGTAGACTGACAGGAGTTATAAACATTCACTGAATCATCTGGAGATTATTTTATCCATTCTCTGGTATCAATCAAAGGTTTACGAAACAATCAGCACAACCAAAGCCCATGTTGTTTACATATACATGTACTTTTACCTTGTCTGTAACATCCCTGTACCATCCCAAAGTTGATAGCAGGCCAGAATCTAGGAAGGATCAAGTATAAAAATGGGGAGAATATTTCACCGATATAAGAGCAACCTGAAACTAAAATCATACGGCATTACTTGTACCATCTGCGAAAGGGGATCTCTTCCCCTTCTCTCAAGGCATTTAACTGCTTCATTCCTCAGTTCATTCGGTAGCTGCAGGCATATCCAATCAAGTAAAGATTCCATGTCTTTCGCAAAATCTAGTAGATACCAGTCCAACAGCTTTGGAATTATTAACTTGTTTGTTCTTGAAATCCCAACTGTCGCTTGTAAATAGTCTCGCTTTGCTACTTCTAGCTCTTCTTCAACTCGAGAGGCCGTGTAAACTCTTACCTGCATTTTTGTAGAGATCAACGTTAGAACGTCTACAAGTAATATTTGGATTGCATCATCAAAGATTTTTTTTATTTATTTTTTTATAATGATGCACTTCCTGGTAGTTTTGGAAAGAAGTGTAAACGAAAATGGTGAGGTGACCTAGCCTGTGCAAGAAATTCAAGGAGCCTCATCTATGTAGAAACTTACAGCAGGGGACGACCAGCTTCCACAACAGAGTGCAAAAGTAACCAAAGGCTCAGACCACTCGAATCCGAAAATGCTGCGTGCCTTCATCTCATCATTTTTTACTGCTTTTGGACAGGTCTATCATATTGAAGAAAACCACCCAGTTAGCAATTCAATGCTAAAAATTACCAAATAAAGAGAACATTGAAGCTCCAAGGAAAGCGGCTTACAAATTTTAAGTGATAAGGAAGCCTCAAGATGAAATGCTCAATTGTAATTGCATTTAGCAAGTGTCCGCCAACAGTTATTGTTGCCTAAGGGAATCATAGTTTGAATTAAGTCAATCTCAAATTTGTTTTCATCGAAAGCTAGTGTTAACAGAATCTTAGAAACACTTGGTCAGTGACTGTGTTTGAAAGTAATGACCATTTAGCAGATCATACATGTACTTTAAATGATTCCAAGAAACTCATGACACAGCTTTAAGAGAGTTAAAGCCTAGGCATACAGATGCACCCGATCCCTGCGACGGTGCTAGTCTGCTAGGTATTGAAATATAGTACAAGTTCTGACCTCTTAATGACAAAGCACTGACGACTATCAATAATATGGAGACAACATAAAGAATAGAAGAAACTGTGCATGGATAGAGAGAATTATAAATATATCTTACCTTTTGCATTAGAGCAACAACCATTTCAGGAGTCTCGGGTATCCCATGCTCCAAAATTGCCTGAAAGATTAACATTCTGGCTCTATAAATGCTTTACAAGTTTGTATTTTAATACTGGGCATATCATTTTTGTTTTGAGAGAGATCTTACATTCATCATGCATGAATTATAAGTGTTTATCCAGAAAGCAAGCTTCTGCTGATGGGTAAGACCCTCTAAATTTGCAGCGGCAAGCTTCCCTAGTAGAAACCTGAACATTATTGAAAATACAGTAAATACAAACCATAGCTGCTTGAAGTTCGAATGAAGTGACGTACAAAACTTACTTCAGTCTCTGGAGCAAAAACAAGGCACTTGTCGTACGGTTGAGATCAATTGAGCTAGCTTCAATTGCATAAAGATGCTTATAAGAACCAATATCTCTAATCTTGAACTCTGCAGACATGCCATAAGGATCTCGAATTTCATTTCCTCTATCACCTTCAGGGGATGTCAAAGTCGCTCGTGATGAGAAAGTTCCTAATTCAACTACTTTGTCCTTCAACGTGCTCATCCTCAAGAAAATGCTGGACAAGCACTTCACAATATCCTCGGTTAACTTGTTTGGTGTGATGTTATTTTCGCATATTCTATCATTCATGCAAGCAGAAGTGCTTTCCTGTGCTATTTCCTGCTCTACTAACCTGCATTCTAGCTGAGCAATACAAAAATGATCACCGATTCGAAGACCATAATATAATGAAAGGCTGGCTCCCTGTAAAAATTAGTGAGTAATTACGTACCTGCAACTTAGAAGGCTCCAAACTCTTCTCCTCTGATTCACGCTTGTTTGGAGTTCTCTTCACGGGAGTCGTGATTTTTGACATCTTATCTGGAGATTGCTTATCCTTTACATAATTAATACACGATCGATTCTCCTTTCCTCGTCCATCATCCACAAGAGATGAAGAAGGATTGGGTTTACCAGAAGCATATTTTCCTCTATTTGCTGGCCTATTAGAACACTGCCCTGATCGCTCAATAATGGGGTCAGTGGAAAACAGCCTTTTACTCGAAGTGCACCTAGCAAGAGAAGGTTGAGGCCTTGCTGCAAAAGTTGCTGAATTGGTCTCATTAAGAGAGAGTGATTTTGATCTAGCGTGTTTCGATCTTGTAGTTGATGGTTGTTGATCAATTGCATCCTTTGAATTCTCCACATTCTTCTTGGAGGAGACGTAGACAGCTTCTTGATAGAGTCCTTGTCTAAAATTCACAACTTGCTCTTCAAGCCGAACAACTTCCTCTTCGAGAACAGCCACTTCAGCAAGTAGCTCTAAGATCTAAAACAAACCAAATAAGAACCCACATTAATTACTGTTTATAGAAAAACATACAAAAATTAAACATTGGATTGGCTAATTGTCTTGACTAAATTAGAGAGAGTGTAGATAGATAGAAAGAGATCTAATTGATAGAATATAGCGAATTTATACTAACATAAGGAGGCAGATAAGGAGGTAAGCGAGGCAGAGCTCCCAAAGGCCTAGTAAAAGCTCTCTCCAAAGCTCTATGAACATTCTCTTCATGTCTAAGTTTCTTTTTCAACTTATCAACCTGCAAATTTTGAAACCAAAGCAACATTCGAGTTTAAAACAACTCAGCTCTTATTGTAATAAACAGAATTGAATGGTTTTGTTGAGAAAAATTTCAAGTACATCTTGTAGCAAGGCCAATTTCCTTTCTCTGTTTGCTTTACGCCAATTAATAGCAGATTTATGGCCACCAACTGCTCTGCTCCTCCCTTGAGCCTCCATCTTCTCCTTCTTGATAAATTCAGTATCAATTACAACAAATAAAGAATCAAACTCGAAGTAAAAGAGAGAAAAAGAGTATTATAAAGAAAGGAAGCAAAAGAAGAAGCCCCATATATATTCTTTTCTTGAGATGAGTGAAAGAATCCAATGCAGATTGCTGGATCTAAAGCACTTACTTTTTCTGGTCCGTAAGAGCTAGAAGCTTATCTATCTATCTATCTTTAATCCAGTTTCTTATAAAAAGTGGCTGAAAATTAAGTGGACAGAAAAAACTAAATTTCAAAGATTTGTAAAATTAAGCCCATGTTAAACCATTTGAAAAATAGAAAGAAAAAAAAACCAATTCAGATAAAAATCTTCCTAGTCTTGAAATACATATAGCGAAGAAGGAGGATGAGGAGGAGGTTACTTTATTAGTATCATGGTTTAAAGGAGATTTCATAGCTTGAAGAGCAGTGCGGACTCTAGTGTTCATCTTTTGGATTGATCCCCACTTGAAAACAAGATAACAATGGAACCAACGTTCTCTATGTCAATTATATTAACCTGCAAAAACAAAAGCAAATCATCATATATACACCAACTCACTAGCTATCACATGTTAAGAAAGAAAAGGAAAACACTGAGAGAGGGAAAATAATACAAAAAAAGTACCTAGTCAAGCTCTGTTTTTTTTCTTTTTACAGAGAGCGGGAAAACATGAAAGCAAAGAGGCCCAGAAACAGAAATGGCTGCAGCTAGGCGTCATAGTAAGGAGAGAAGCATTTGTTTAGTATTAGTAGTAGTTTTTTTTATTATTATCTCAAACAGTGTGAAAGAAAGAAAGCAAGCAAACAAAAGAGTACACAGAGCAGAGAAGAAGGTAGAAAACGACGACGAGAATCTTGAAACTGGTCATCCAATCCCCAAGAAAAGGGTAACAAATTTTAGGACACAAACAAAACCCTCCTCCTATTATTAATCAAAACAAACAAACAAAAACTAATAATTTAATGTATTTATACGTTTGAGAGACAGACACTTACTTCTAGACTCATTCGTTGTTGGAGTTTAGTTTAGTTCGTTCATCTTTGATTCCATTGCATGTAGTGTACTGTAGTAGTATAAAGCTGCGAGAGAGAGAGAGAAAAGGGAAAGAGTAGGGATGGCAAGAGGGAGAGCTGGTGAGTGACTATCTTTCAGCCATGGGTGGGTGTGGAAATCCGCTCTATTCATCATTAGCTAACGTGCCTCTTCATCTTTTCTTACTTTCTTTTACTCACTTTTATCGTATAGCACAACCTGTGGTTGTGAATTGTGATTGTCTCTTCATTTAAGTGTCCATTCATATGTTGTTATTATTGTTTTATTTTTTTTCAATGTTTTATACACAAGGAATCTGCTATTTGTCCAAAAAACAAATCTACATAAATAAAAAGATCCAGAGAATGCAAGTTTATGACCTTGTGATGGTCATAATAAGAGTTTTTTTAAAAAAAATTGAATCTAAAACCTTATAAATATGAGTTCTAGTGTGTGGAACATGTTACTGCTATTGCCGTTAAATCCAAATTCTTAGAAGTTAAAAGTAATAGGCAAGATGAATAAATTAAATATAAGTTAAATTAGTGATCATCTTATTAGTGAATAACCATTTTCATATGTAATATTTAATATAATATAAAACATTTATAATTAATTAGTAATAAGTTTGTTTTTTAGAGGTTATTAGTCCAAGTCTCACAAACTTCAGGGTTATTGGAGACTTACATGGTCGTTAACTTTAGAACTTGTAGGATTAGTCGAGATGCATGCAAGCTACGCCAAACACCCACATTAATTAAAAAAAAATATCATATAAAAATAAGATAGCATGAAATATTTTTAATCCTCACTTAGCGCTTTACATTTTTGGATGCACATGGATATATTTTTATGAATGATGTTCATGTTATTTTATTTTTCAACTTATGGTAGCTATTTAATGAGAATTCCAACGTTAGATCTAAGCATAAGATTGAGATTTGAAACTTGTTGTTTCAATTGAAATATAACTATCACTGTGATTGTACAACCTAAAATCTACTAATCAATCTATTCATGAATAAAAATATTAGTTTTTTTTTTACAAGAAAAACAAAATATGCTTACATAATTATGCCCACGAGTAATTAAAAGCTATGCACTTATTATAAAAAAAAATAATTATTATTAAATCAAACATCTATCCATAGCAGCTTCCCTTTGTTATGCGCTCTTCTCCTTTTTAGCTTTGGCTAGCTGCCTGTGCTATCATTTGGAAGAAAGAAAGAAAGAAAAAAACAAAAACAAAAAACAAGTTAGTAGCTCTTAGCACATGTTATAACAACTTGATTTACACCTTTTTATTTTCAACCACTTTGATTGATTAGTCCAGCTGCAGAGAAGATTAATGGTAATATATAATCATAATTAGTAGATCATTGATAGATTTTAGTGTTAATGCACCTCGGATCCCAAAATCTTCTTTTGATCGATCGATCGTGCTTTAACCCAAAAGAAAGAGAGAAAAAAACAAGAGGAAAGGAACGTCCAAGGCAAGCAAGGCAACGTGCTACTTAATAATAGACAACATTAGACAGTACTAACCAGCTCTACCACGATTGCCATTGTTAATTTGTTTTCTGATGACATTTTTCTTGATTCTTACATTATTTCATGTTGTGCCCAATTTGTCATCTTTAACTTTTGCATCATTAAAAATAAATAAAAAATTCTCTACTTCTTGCATCTATAGTGAAAGACGGTTTTTTTTTTCTTTATTAATACGTGTTCAGATCAGCTTGCGTACACTTCGATTAATTTTACGAGTTCTGAAATTAATAACTATATAAGTCTCTAATAACTGAGACCATATAAAAAACAAATTTTTTAATCTCAAACTTTCACCACTAGATTATTTATTAGATGATTCAAACACGATTTCTTTTAATTAACCTTGTCCTCGGCTATACTAAGCTAAAACATAATTTGGAGTTCAGAAAATGAAATTATGCTGGCTTTAGACGTACATATGCATGGCATTTTCCAACAATTTGTTGTTGAATATTTCAAACAGAACGTCAGATTAAATAATTCTTTATTTTTTCTTACCCAATTAGAAATTGCAAAAAAATAAATGAAGATTTCTTTCTTCTTTAATTTTGAGTTGGATAGAATTCGAATTTATCCTCTCGGACATGGTATTGTAAGACCCTCACGAGTCACGACTCCTCCATTTCGAAACACAAGCATGATATATATTGGACAAGAGATTTTCGTCTTAGTGGCTAGTCAATTTGTGGTTTTTTCATTTTATTTTTATTGCTTGCCATGTAATGCGTAAATAACAAACCGGAACTTTGCAGCCTCCGATCTCCCACCATGAACGAGGATGATATACCCCGTAGGTGGAGGAAGCAAGAAGGAGAATAGGAGTAGGTGGCGGAGTGGTCCATGCGCAACCTGACCTGCAAGCGCATGGAATCAACACTCAAAAGTTGACTGCTCGTTGCTGGTGGCGTGAATAATACGTGTTGGTATTGTTTCTTTCTACTATTCCAGCCACTCTAGTACAGCCCCAACCCACTCCAACAACTCCTAAAGGTTAATCTTGATTCTCCATATGTGATATATTCTTTTTAAAACAATTTGTGATTTGTTTCGTTAATTTTTAACTCGTGAACGTGTATTAATTTGTGTGTTGTTTTGAATAAATTTGTGATGAGAACATGATTTTTTTTTGTTTATACTCGTATTAAATGAAATAGTTAGAATATTTTTAGTTATTTATTATAGTCATGCGTGGTGAAATAATTAATTTACATTGAATTAATCTCTTTCTTTAATCTAAATAACGAGGATTGGGCTTTATTGTCACTAATAAATCTCAAATCACTATTACAGGAATTATTACTTCTAATAAATACAAGCATTTAATTTATAAAAAATATTATCATATATGTATAACATGTATTTTTATTATAAAAAGAAACAACAATATAATTTATTTTAGATATCTTACGATGATTTTCATCTTTTTTTTAATATAATTAACCCTCTACTCAAAACTATTTTAAAAACCAGTTAGGTTTCAATTACAATTATTTGTTTTGAAGGAAAGGTTGCTGAGGAGATAAAACTAAAATGTTCCAAATGAGATTACAATGATAAACTAATCTGCAAGAAGCAAGATTAGGAGCATTGATTAGATGTTGAATTTTCTATTAGCCAAAGCACGTGAGCCGCATTTCATATGAACCAACATCCATATATACTGCCTTTCTTATAAAGTGGAGCATTAATGCATACCTTTTGGTTGAGGTAAAAGGAAGTGTTTTCATGGGTTAATTACTTGCACAAATCATATCCTTGATCGATAAGTTTTGAAAAAACCTTTTTCAAAATTTAATAACTAATTATTTGTGAGTTCTTACCCCCTGTGGCCATGATCGAGAGCATTGTATCAGAGTGGTGGATCTGTCACTGTAAAAGCTGAAGTGAGTGTGTTAGTGGGAGACAACCTTCTTCTTCACATATCCACCTTTAAGGACGAGCTGCGGTGATGAAATGTATGCCATGCGTCATGCCACCAAAATCATTAACTTTTCTAGCTAATCTTATTATATACAATAATTGATCTCTCTCTCTGTTTCTTTTTAATTGGTTCTACCTTTCATTGCCTTTTTCTTCTTCTTCATCATCGAATAAAGATGCAGACACTTCACATATTCTTTTCCACAGTTGCGAACTTGAGCTTCTTCGCTGCTTTTCAATGCATGTGAAGTAATTACCGCATAGCTTGCCTTTATATGGACGCAAGCGCGAACTAATATCCGAATGTTGTAAGAGTTTTTTTGAAAAAAACTACAATAGCTCAATTATGTACTATGCTCAGGCTCTGTAAGCATGAATTGGAGCCGTATATCCTTCTTTTTTTAGTTAATTTTTTTTTTAATTTGATTCTTTTACACTAGATTAATTTGAAATTGACTATTCACAGTGTCATAAAAGAAAATCAACTTTAAAATGATACTCGATTTGAAAAAATTAAACAATATAAAATTGAGTTAAAACAATTAAGAAAATATAAATTGAATTTAAACTCTAAACAAGTATTAAGTCCCTTTTCTTGTAAACATCAGGGACAAAATTGCACAAGCAAGGGAGATATCCAACCCCTTTTTCATCCCCTAATGTTTTTTTTTTCAATTTACTCCTTTCACATTAATTTTTTTTTAGATTAGACTTGATAGTTTTTTTTCCGTTACCTATATATATATATATATATATGAGGATTCCATGATGTGGTGGAATAATTCTGACATCTTTTTGATGTCTAGTTTTGCATAATAAAATTGTATTCATCTAAAATAATTGAGGTTTGAGGGATCCGATTTGACACCAAAATAATTACAGGAATTGAAAAGTTTGGGCAAGACAACTTTGAAGGCATGTGCAACACATGCACTAGCGTGTGAGGCTTTGTTCGAAGGCGTAACACTGCTACCCACAACTGGGTTTAAAGTGGTGCACCGAGATCTTTTTTATTATCCTATGCGTGTCAATAACATATTTGCAAATCAACTCTGATGAACTTTTTTTTGCTCTTCTCATTCTTTTCTTTCTTCTCTCCTCGAGATTCACACTAGCCCGCTAAAATTAAAAGGTGTCCTGTTATTTTTTAATCAACTTCATTCCTCGTTCTTTTACTTTCTATTTATTTTGTTTTGAATTATTTTTTCAATTTTATCTTTCAACATTTGATTTTATTCTTTTATATCAAATTTTATCGTCGTTCTTTTGATTGCTATTTGTTTTGTTTTGGATTTTTTTATTGAATTTCTTTTTAAATTTCAACCCTTAATATTTGGTTGATTGAGAATTTGACTTCGTGAACTTTTTTTAGGTTTGTCTTTTGTCGCACCTGACACGATGTTTGGACCTCCTAAATCAAAGGAAAAAATAGAAATAATAGAGTCACCACCTAATAACTAAAAGAAACTACGAATCCTAAAGGATGCACTAGTTTTAAATATTCAAATAAGGGGTTAGTTGTACTTAAAAGACATCATCTTCACCGTATCTTTTCAAATAAAAAATTAAATTTTTTATGTGTTTTTTTCCTAAATATTATTATATTTATGTCATTAGCTATCTAAATTATTATTTTTTGTTTAGATCAATTTATTTACTATCAACTTCATATTTGATTGTTGTATTATGTTTAAATTTTACAAAATCATTCTTTATGCTAATTATATTTTTAAGAAGATCGGCTAACGGTAACAGTCAAGATCTAAAAAACTTGTACTTTAGATTTACAAGATGTTATTTTTGTTGTTTTAATTATTTTTCTAATTAATTTTAAATTTTAATTATTTTTTCTTTTTTATTTTAGATTCTTTTGGTTATGTCAGTTTTTACTTCTATATTAACAATTAATATGTTATTTCATTGAATTACAATTTATTTCAGAAATATCAGAGTTTTATCTGATTATTGCGTTATTCTTCCATGCATGTATCCTTCTATAAGTGTATATATATTTTATTATACTCGCTGGATATAAGTAATTAAACTTATAAATAATGAGCCAGATAATTCTAGGAAAATTCCTATAAAAAAGCCTCGTTACGGTCCCAAGCTGCTGTGAATGTTCTGGCATGGTCCCAAATATGAGGCCAGTGACCCACCATGGAATTCAGGGCTCAATGCTATGTGAGTAAAAGTGTGAGGTGATGCCAAAAGCAAAAAGGTGGGAGGAATGCTGGATTGGCAATCTTTGATGTAAAATTGAGGGGAAAGGGCAAACACAGCCACATGCAAAGAAAGGCTCTATATTCTTACATTTTGATAAATAAAAAAAAGAGAGAAGAAGAAGAAGAAGAAGAAGAAGAAGAAGAAGAAGAAAGGCTCTATGATCCCTGCTTAAACCTCTCCACTCATTGGCATAAAAGCACACTCTCGTAGCATTTATTCTATCGAGGGGCTTGTTACTTGCGATTGGTATAAAGTGCTTGTCTGTACAATATCTGAAATTCTTTATATTTTTATACCAATATGGAAAAATAAATTTTCAAGCAACACGCCATCACCAAAAGACTAAAAAAAATACAGACTAGTAGTTGTATGTAATTAATGGCTTTGTTGTGAAATAGATTTGAGTTCCAACAATTATGTTTCCATCAACCATAATACATGTATACAAGAGAGGCTGCCTTTGTCATGTAAGTCGAAATTTTTAAGCTTGACGATAAGGAAGAGAATAAATATCTAAAGGAAGTAAAAATATTAAGTTAAAATAATGTTCCTCTATATATATATATATATATATATATATATATATATATATATATATATATGCTTGTTGAATTTCTTGAAACACATAAATACAACGGAAGCAATAATTCTTAAAAAAATTTGGGAGTCCCAGGATCTCATTAGATAATCTAAGCTGGTTTAGGGTTTGACTGAAAATTACCTGAAGATTAATTCTTTTTTTGAGGTTTGATCAGTTGTTACAAATAACAAGTTATTTAATTGTTTAACTTTTACTAATAATTCACATGAATTACCAGTGATAAATATTCTAAAACCTTTTTAGAAGAAAATGAATGTTATGCCTTAAATGCTACTGTGTGTGTGTGTGTATTTGATCACAAAAGATTTTTCATTATGAGGTCATTAGAAAAATATAAGACATAACATTTTATTTATAGAGAATACATGATGACCCTATAAATGGTAAAATATCACTTTTCTCTATGAAAGATATTATATTTAAAAATTTATTCAATCAAGTCCCTCCTTAATTTTTCTATGTCTAAAATTATAATCCCTCATTTAAATTATATTTTAAACCACAATTCTAAAATTCATTTACAATGAAATCATATTTGATTAATCATCATAGTTTAATTTCTTACCAATGCTTCTTAATATGTGTGACCCATTAGGTTCTTTAATATGTTGGATCAAATATAAATCACAATCTTAAACAATGGAAGATTAAATAAGTTAAATAATTCAACTTATTACCAATTCAAAAATTAATTGATTTATATTTTAATATCAAGTGCAATATCTAGCTAGCAACATGTTATGATCCTCTAAATTTTAGAGAATTCATAAGTAATTCGAGTTAACCTTTCAATAACTAGTTTCTTAGTCTAACTATTATTCATTCATCAAGAATGTTTCAATTTATACATTGAAGTTGTCATAACCTAATTTTTGAATTTCCACAAAGATAAAAAATGAATGAATAAAAAATAATTTGAGAATTCAGTCAAGACCATACAAATTGAAGGTTTATGGACTAATAAGGAGGAAATTATAGATTTAGAAGTCAATTTAGCTGAAAAGTGGAAGAATTTATAAGTTTGGGGACTTAATTAAACTTTGATTTGGTTTAATTAATGAAATCAAGGGTTTAAATGAAGAAATATCAAAATTCAGGGTTGATTTTGGTCAAAATTGCAAGAAATTAAAGTTCAAGGACCAAATCAAATAGGCAGTGATGCTATGAGGGGTAACTAGTTTTTTTAGGGGTAATTTTGAATGAATTAAAAGTTGAGAAGTCAATTGAGGATTGAATTGATTGAATTGAAAACCAAGGACTATTTTGTAAATGACTGAAATCTAGGGGTCCAATTGCATTTGATCTAGGGGGAAATTAAAAAGAGAGAGAGAGAGAGAGAGAGAGGAAGATTTCCATGAATAAGGGCTCACTTGCTAAATGTCAGAATTTCAAGGGGCAAATTGAAGATAACCATTTTGGTTGAGAAAACGGCGTCGTTTCAAACCCACTGTTCATCCCTTTCCTCTCTTGGACAAAGGAAGCCACTTGCAAAAGAAAAAAAACACTGATTTGCTAAGATCCCATCATCTTAATCTAGGAAAAATTTAGACCAAATGGTCTACCACAAATCCTGAGTCAATCAAATCTCTTTCATCCCACGACACGCCTCTGGTGTCCGGGTTAAAACCCATCACCAACAGTCCAACCATGGCAGGACTGTTGGTGTTCTAATCCCAGCAAAAACTAACACCAAAGGCCTCTCAGGAGAGAAGAGATGTTTGCTGAGGAACAACCAAGGGTTTGGTGCTATAAAAGCCAGACGAAAGACCACCAGGAAAAAAATGAATGAAAAAAGAGAGAGACAGAGGAGAGGGACTGTAGAATTTCCTTCAAAACTCCAATAACAATAATCAAGGGATCACCTCTAAACATAAACCACGCCAACCACACAACCATTCCCTGATGTTTCATTGTCATCTTGCTTTCCCCTAAACAACAGATCACTAGGATCAACCAAATACAAAAATGAAAAAAAAATAGAAGAGAGACAAACACATAGAGAGATAGGGGGACTAGAACAGAGACCGGAGAGAAAAAAGAAACATAGAAGAACAAAAGAAAAGGCAGAGGAGAGCCGTTTAGAAATTTGATCAGCCATCAGCCACCACCATCACTCTCAAGCTTTGTCTTCATCTCCCAAAGTAACCGAACCAGGTAAGTCTCATTTCCCTCCCCTTGAATTTTAATTACCTTCCTACCATGCATGCACACGTGAATTAATTCATGTGTGCTTGCTGACATTGACCAGCCGGGTCATTGGCTTGGTCCGGTGATCAAGCTCGGCCGACTGGATCCAACCTAAAAAACAATTTTTTAAAAAAATAAATTTTTTTTCTTTCAATCCAAATTTTACTGATTTATTTACTAGCACCAGAGTTAGGAATACTATACTTTTTTTGGTTACGTAATATTTGTCAATGCCAAAATTGGAAGTATTCATAGTCGAATATTCATTGGTGCCAAAGTCAGAAATATATAAGAAGACCATCAAAAACAAAACAAAACAAACCCTTAGCAATTTAAGACAAAACCAACAATGCAGCCTACCTTAGGTAGGAGGCTTAAGGGGTGATAATATCTTTCATTTCGCGTAAGCAGTCTCGTACCATAGAATCTATGTTGACCACTTAAGGTTTCTAGTGACCATAATAATATATGCTGACTTCTTAAACAAGACCTTTTTCCCCTCTAAAGAACAAGATGTCAGATATCAGTTCTTTTTCATAGAAAATTTCAAAGGTCATTATGATGTTGAGTATAACAAAAGTATAAAGTGTGTATGTTCTATCAAATCATGTTTTTCATAACATCATAGTTATTGATTCTTTTAATAAGATTTAAATTCCTAGAGAATGTGATGTGTGTTTGTGTTTGTGTTTAATGAAGAATATAAGAATGCTAGAATGTGTAAATTGTGTTCTACCTTACCTCATGGATCATGGACAAGGAAAATAGGGAGAAAAAAGTGTGACACCTGATTAAATTTCAATCAATTAGGTTTATAGACCTTAATGGTTGATGGTGTAATGTTGAGTGAAAAGGATCTTGTGATGGTCGTCCTCCAATTAGGTATAAGTGTTGTCATGTAGTACATGACGTTGAATGACAGGTTTTCCTCCTGGATCAAGGGGGTTTTGGAAGTGTTGGGAATTAGTCATAAAGATATGTTTAATAGGGTTCAGAAGTCACCATCTAGTACATATTATAGTCACCAAGAAACCTAATAGTCCACTAGAGTTTGGGTAAGGGGACTAATTATACGTGAGGAAAACTCATTGCCCCTATTATACCCTACTTATGGTAAGCTGCATTATTTATTGATTTTTTTTTCTAAGATATTGTTTCTATTTGTTGGTCTATTTAAGGTTCAAAAAATATCCTTCTCAATAAAGAGTTTCTTATCTTATCAAACAAAAGCCTAACCATTTGAAAGCCCTAAAAAATTATGTAAAATACATATCATAAAAATTAAATAAAATGATTGATTTTTGTAATATTTTTAAAATTTTAGTTAAATCTTAATAGATAATCATAAACTTGTTGTGACTATTAACTAATTTTTTTTTAATTTTCAAATTATGATAAAAATACATTTTTATTTTTTTGTATAAAATATGCATGACATTTTTTAGAACTTGGTTGTATATACAACAATAAAGACATGTTTTTATATTTTCTCAAATAAGGAGTTTTTTTATTTTTTTTTATTTTTCTAATATTTTAAAGAAAAAAACATGTATATTTAATGTCTGGTCAGTATGTTACAATGTAATTTTACAACCCAAATATTAAATAAAATTCATTTGAAAACATGTGAAGGACTCACAAATAAATTTAAAATGGTCCTTTAATTTTTTTTATACTTTTTTTGGAAATTATTTAAGGTTTGTTTAACAAAAGAAGAAAATATGCATTGTTGGTAAATTAGTATAACGTGTTTTCCAAACATAATGTAAATTAAAATTCAGAAGCTTAAAAAATATTATTAAGTCGTGTTTGGCAAACACGCCTTAAGAACAAAATATTATGTTTTTTTCTTTGAGAATTTTAAGTCTGTCAAACGCAGCCTTAGCCATGTGGGCTATGTTTCTTAACCCAAAGCCCTAACTCAAAAACATAAATTAAAAATTAAAAATCAAACAAGGTGTTTTGGCTTAATATTGACAATAAACACGAAGAACACAATGATGAAACCTAAAATACATGGATTTGATTATAGACTAAGAGGGTGCTTGGCAGTGTGGTAACGGTTACTTTTCAAATAACTTTTTGTGCCGAAATGCATGCCAATGATTTTTTTTTATTTTTTAAAAATTATTTTTAACATCAGCACATCAAAACGATCCAAAAGGTACAAACCATATTAAATTTTAGCAAAAAAAAATAAAATTTTTTAGGAACACGGTTTGCATCGCGTTCCCAAACATGTTCTAAATCAAGTCAAACTAAAGGCATAAATACATGTAAAAAATCATTCAAACAAGATCTTGAGATTAAATTAACATAATAATCAACCTAATTTCACGATTATTTGATTTTATACATAATATAAAATAAAAAAACAGAATATCAAATGCCAACATATCAATATTTTTTAAGTCATTAGGATTCTAGATTAATGATCAATTAACTTATACGCATATGCAAGAACTAACAATTGATCAAAAAAACAAGCACATCATGGACCCAATACAATCTTCAACAGATGAACATGAAACCTAGAAATCTAGAATCTGCCAAAATGCAAAAAATGAAACAAAACCCAGAATAAGGCCTAAAACAAATTCAAATACATCACATACACTCATGTATATTTACTTAAGCCTTCAGAAACAACAATAAACATGTAAATATTAAAATGCATAGGATTCAAAGCCTATAACCTACTATCAATATACAAACATACGCATATGATGTTCTTATCAATTCAAAACTCATTCAACATCAAAATGTCTTTTATGAACTTCCAAAATTGAACAAAAACACTTGAATAGGCAAGCATTCTTATATATCTTATTTTTACATATAATCATTAAATCATAACATACACTTTTCATTCATAAAAAACAAGTATTCAAGCATCAAAAGCATATTAGTAATCATCCATTAAACACCATAAAACACATAATTAGCAACAAAACAATCATATATATAACAAACTTGTATTCAAAGCAATTTGAAAATATGCAAAAACAAACCAAAACATAGTTAAAGCATATCATAAATATCATGAACAATACTTGAATGAAAGAAAATCAAAGCTTACAATGTAGAAATAAGGGGTATTCTTAATGAGTTCTACCTAAATATCAAGTTGAATATCTTACCTTCAAAAGATAATTACAACTGGTTTTTGTCCCTTTTGCATGATTTAAGCATATTTCAATAGCCCTTTCCAAACAAATTTTGACCTCCTTATCCATAATATCTTCTTCCTTTTATTTTTTTTCTTTTTTTTTTACTATTGAATTGGTTTCTTTCTCAAGGTTTCTTTTTTCTTTCATGGCTTCTCTCTTTTAGATTCCTCCCCATTTCTCTATGATTTCTTCTCCTTTTATAGCCCCCGGAAGGTAGGTGGTTGTGAAACCATTTGTGGGTTTAGAGGTGGTTTTTCAAAACTAGATCATAAGGAATTATTTTCTATTTTTTGCCTCTAATCTATTAGGAGACCATTCTTCTCTTGTTTTCTTTTGTTTTCCCTCTCTCTAGATGTTTAACAAACTCTTGCAACTTCTAATCATGTCTCTCACACCCAAATAGAGGGAAAAGGCTTTCACCGAATAGTAAATAAACACTTAGACACATTCAAACTTTAATTTGTACTAGAAAAAATAGTGAAAGTCTCTTGAAAATCATGGATATGTTATTAAAATATCATGCTCTTTACTAGTATGTTATCAATATAGGTTTTTATGTTCCTGCATAGTTAGTCCTTAAAAACCTTAATCACCTTTTTTTGATAGGTGGTTGTTGCATTTCTAAACCCAAAAATCATGGCCTTGTAACAAAATGTATGTTTATTTATCATAAATGATTTCTTTTCATCATCTTTAGATTGTTTGGAGATCTGATGGTAACCGAAGCTCACATCCAGTAAGCTTAAAAATCTAAACCTGCTCATAAAGTCTCTAACATGTCTATCTTTGGTAAGGAGAAGTTTTCCTTTAACAATGCTTTGTTGAGGTCGGTGAAGTCCACATATATTTTTCAATTCTCATTAGATTTCTTCATCATCACTATATAGATCAACCATTTTGGGTACATTACCTCCCAAATAAGGCCTACATGTAAAAGTTTGTTCATTTCCTAATATATGGCCTTTTATCTTCTTCCCATAAAACTTCTTTTATTCTAGTGGACAAAAAGGAAAGATGGATTCATATTCAATCTATAGATGACCATGTTGAGCTAATACTAAGCATGTCTAAGAGCCCTAAGATAAAGTTATGTTTTTGGATAATGAAGAGCTTTATCAAGGTTTGTTCATATTAATGGTCTAAGATAAAACCTATATTAGTGGTAATACTTGTATTTGTCTAATTAAATTTGACCTTTTTATAACTCTTATATAGCATTGGTACATCTCTTTCATTTCTTTTCATGATCCTATTTAGGCCCCGATCACCCACCCATTTATCAAGAACTTTATGGTAACCTATTCTAACAAGCTCTCTACCTTTAACATCTTTTCATTTAATCTACTCAAGTTAGCCTTAGTGCTCTCATTCACCTCATGAGTGGGGAACAACTTGATCAAGTTTTTCTTAGGTGGAATACTTGTGTTAAAGTAGACTATGAGCTTTACACAAAGATCCTTAAAACCAAGATTGGATCCTAGATCTAAATTATGATACCATGTTTGAATTGACCTTTGAAATGTAGTTGGGAGAATCTTGCATATAATATCTGTGTCTTGCATAATCAACTCTAGATTACTATGCACTTTTCTATACATGTTTTATTAGGTTTATGAGCTTATCTAAATTATCTATTTTCATCTTAATAGAGATGAACTCTCTAGAGTGATATGTGTCTAATATATATTTGGCCAATGAAGAACCCTTTACCTAATAAGGTTATATACCTCTATATATAAAGCCTATATCACCATGGACTTAACTTTTTTTCGGATCTTTTTTCTATTTAGGATGTCCAAAAAAGACCTAAATATAAGGTAATGGTGATGGCAAAGGTTATTTTAGTGGTTGTATGTTGACTTATCATTTCAGTCTTTCTTTCCATATTTGGAATATGCACTAAAGAATGTTTATGATAATGTAAACAACTTTTATATGGACTAAGAGAATGGTGGAACTCTCTTGTAGCTTTGTTTGGCTTTTCTTCTCTTCAAATTGGAGTTATTTGCATGCACTAGTTGTATGAGATGGAGTTAATGGAAGAGCCACTTGTTATGCAAAAAGGTAAGGCTTTCAAACATTTTTATATGGACAAGAGAGCCTTTATGAGCATTTTTTTTACTTGCTTAGTAAGCTAGTAAAGATCTAAAACAAACTTACAAAAAACTTACAGATAGGTTGAAATGGTGTAACTAAACTAATTTCTTAGGATCACAAACACTTACAAAACAAGTTCTTTGTTGGACTTAAGGAACCATTCATGTTTAAGTTAGCAAGGTTGTAGAGGAAACATGACCTTAAATGTTGTGATGTGCATTTTTATTTTTATTTGTGTTTGTAGAGAAGATTAATGAAAATAAAAATGTTGGAAAGTATAAAATTGTCCTGTTTTACTCATGGTTCATGGACATTTATATATTCATGAACTAGCCAACTTGCATAATGATAAGGGCAAAAAGGAGAAAAGACTATGATACTTGATTTAATAGCAATCATTTAGGTTTATAAACCCTAATAATTGGTCTTGTACTGTTAAGTGAGAAAGATTTTGCCATAATAAGCCACACATTATCCATAATGCAAACATTTAATATTGGATACCAACTATAAAGAGGGTAGGTGGATATACTTCAAGGATAGCATGTTATGCCCGGCCTTAAGTGTTCTTGAGGCAAGTATACCTAGATATGTGCCTTCAATTTTTTAAGGGGGTCTCGAACTCATACCAAACCAGTTAAGAAGTTTAATGGTTTATAGACTAACTAGGTCAATTGAACATCTTGAAAGTTGTGACACCCCAACTGGACTTGTAGGAAATCGTGATATCCTACCTAGATCCAGTGATGTGTTAGGTCATGCAACATAATAAGCCTAAAAATAAAGGTGAATCAATCCAAATTTAATGTGCTTGGATGCATACCCTAATCCATTAACTTACAGGCTAGGGTTGTGCCTCACACTCTACACCTTGAGGTTGAGTTATGGGTGTAAATGCTAGACCAATCAATGCTATTTGATTTTTGTATCTATGTAGTTTTGTATCTTTGTTAACAATTATATTGAGCTAGCATACATTGACCTTAGATCTTGCATGAGGACAAACCTCTCACATGAAATGATTAGTTACCAGAATTGTTGCTTCATAAATTTAATTGTTGAAAATCAATTTGACTTAGGATCATTTAAAATTGTATTCCAAGCAACATTATTAAAAAAATTAAAAAAAATTATATAAAATTATTTTTTTATTTTTAAATTGTTTTCATGTGCTAATATCAAAAATAATTTTTAAAAAATAAAAAATATATTATTTTAATATATTTTCAAACCAAAAATACTTAAAAAAAAACCACTATAACAATTTATATTTAATATTAAAGAATAAAGAATGTTTTACGGAGTCCATCAGTCCATTAAATTACCGAGTCCGTCAGTTCAGTAAATCAAGTCAATCTTGAGAGAATTACTTGATGTATTGTGCACTGTCACCAAGTTGTACTATGTACAGAAAGTCACCTTCTTCTCGCCACATACAATTGTTAGGATATGAAAGGTGCCCAAGAAAAAAGCCCGTATAGAACGACAAGTCTACTATGGAGCAAATAATCATTACTTGCAATCTGATTGTTGTTATCTTTTATCGGTTGCTGTCTCTTTGGTGATATTTCCACAGGGCTCTCTTCTCTCTCGTGACCTCGTCGACATCGCCATTTCATGGACCAAAAATCCGTCTCATCTGTACGCCCTAGCAGCTTTAACTTCAAATAATGGCATGCAGCAGTCGTGGCTCGCCCCTTCTATTGTGAAAGTTACAGCTTTCTAACAATCTTTATAGTAAAATGGTCTACCATGCTAATTATATAGGCTTGTAAGTGTGCACGCCTGTGTATGCACGTGCATTAACAGCTTGTAGAATACTGTAAGAAATCGACAGGCAAATTGCATTCTTACAAAATATGCCAGAACAGTCAGCCAGTTTCACAGAGATGGTGGGAAATTCTTTTGTCACGAGAAGCGAACTTTCTGTGGGGACAGAATTCTTAAAACGAAGCATCAATTGCAGCACTTGCATTGCATTACTGGTTATTACAACCCTCTAACCCACGGACTTCCTTAAGTTCCCAAGGAAGGTCCTTATAATCTGAGAAATCCTCAGATGTCCCTAGCGTACCGTTAAGTCAGGTAAGACCCACTGCAACATATCCTCCAGTTCCTCCAGCTACCTTATCACAAGCATTGCATACTTGACATTTCAAGTCTCGACAAATTGTTACTTGCATACTCGACATTTCAAGTCTCGACAAATTGTTACATCTACACCATACCCTTCCATGCTCATGCACATGGATTTGAGGGGGTACTTCTTCCAGTGTCGGATCACTTTCATACAGCATGTCAACCAAAGGTGCCCTTACTGCTACAAATGAAGAACACTCCTATTATAATGAACAAGAACATTAACACCATGCAAACACAGCTCAGTCATCTTTAACTTATATCCTTGATACATGTTTAATGAGAACTAATACTCACGTTTTCATCAAATTACAGAGTTATATTACTCTTTCTTTCTGCAGATTGGGTATCCTTGAGTCAAACATCTACAAGAGGCTAAATGTCTAGCCCCATTGCAACAATATTTCATCCACCAGTATACACACATCACTATCAAAAGTGAGAAAGAGGCATTAATACGCAACATACATGCACAAACCAAAAAAAGTCAAAAAAATATTCTGTAAATAAACACAAGCACTGCAACTATACAAGTCCAGAATGTTTTCCATCTGAATCCTTTTCCCCTGCTTTCAATTCGCATACACTCACCTTATCTGTTGCTGCTGCTCTTGCACTGCTTGCAAATTTCTCATCAATCTCAATAATCCCTTGTAATAATACACTCAAGAAAGTGTGCGTGCCTTGTAACCGCATGTGACAAACATACAAGTGTAATTGAAATAAAACAGCATGCACCGGAACAACACACTAGTCATTTAGCATCATAAGGAAACTAAAAGGCCATCTACACACATCTTTTGAGAACTACTGTTGTAATCAATTCCTTTGATATTTGGAACTGCATGATTATCACTTAGGATGTAGTACATGATACAATCAAAAAAAGTTTTCATATTTGATTCTAACACGTCCTTATCACATCCAGACTTACTCCTCATTCCTACATTGCATGTAAATGGATGCAGATGCACAAAGATAACTGACTCAGAAGTCAGGTATTGCATCCTAGGTTGAAGGTTTCATTTAACTTACGCTTCATTTCTGTAATCATGATATTAGATCATTACAACTTGCAAGCACAGGGAGTTCTAAATGAACAATAGAGTACCACCGTCCAATGCATTGGCTGCTAGGTTTTATGTTTAGTATCATTATTTCCAATTTATCAAAGCCAATATGAGCATACTTCTTTCTCACTGAAAACGGTCTAGGAAAGGACCTCCAACAGGCAAATAAAGAGAAATTCTCTTCAAAACATTGAGATTGAAAATAATAGTTCAATAAATTTTTTAAAAAAAAATTGGAAATATATAATATATATAATCCATCACTATATAAAGGTGAGCATACTTGTATGTTAGTTTTCCAATTCTTATTTACCAATTGCAAAAAAAAACAAACAAACAAACAAACCAACCTTTTAAAAAGAGTTCAGAGAGTTAAAGGGATCCAAATGTATTTTAATTATTTAATAAAATTTTATTAACCCTCTTGGTGAAAGGAACTCACAGATTTTGGTTGAGATTTTTCCATGAGGGCTTGTGGACCCCTTACAAAGAAGGTATCGGAATTGCCTTCTGTTCCTATTGTTTTCATGGTTGTATCCTTTGGACTACCCGCTAAAAGGAGACCAGAAAAATGGTCACCCCAGATATCATATGTATATTCATCCCCCACCTTTTCATCTACTTCAACACTTCTTTGGTTTAAAAGTTTTGCCCCAGGAGCTCGCACAATAGGTGCAATTGTTGATGTTGATGACAAGGGAGAAGAGTAATGCAGAGTGGGGGCAGCACCACCAGAACAAGGAAAGGCAGCAGAAGGTGTATTAAAGGTCTTGTTGGGCACTGAAGGTCGCTCTTGAGTAGCCGAAAAGTAGTTGTAACCGTGGTATTTAATTGAACCTTTGGGCTCCACGACAACCGTCTTGGAAGCAGATTTAGAAACTTGAAACCTCTCAAACTGTTGGCATGCCGCTAGAGTGAATGGATTTCTAACCCCAACACTTTCCACGTCAGAAGATGGCGACCACAGTCGATTGGGTGTTGCGGATACAGGCGACAAAGGAGATGAAGGTGTAGAATTTCCACTTTGACTACTCGAAACTTCAAGCAGTCCTGTTAAACATGCACTAACACCCTTCCTCCTCCTTCGCCTTCTTCCTTTCTCTTTTCCGGTCCTGACTGTAAGGTTGGGAGGTTGGGGAGCATTGAGTGTATCAGAATTCTCAACCGCTACAGATTTGTCCTCTTCAGCACATGACAAAGTGTTACCTTGCTTGTGATTTTCTAGAGTTGATGCCAAATTCTTAATGGTTAGCCCCTGTTCTAAGGCTCCATCATGACCATCAGCATATTTACCAATAGATTCCTGATTAGAGGCCTTGTCTTCCCCGACAGATGATAACAAACTGTCCATTCCCCTAGACTCAGAGAACTTACTCTTTCTCTGGTTACGATGCACAGACGATAACACACTGTCCATTCCCCTAGACTCAGAGAACTTAATCTTTCTCTGGTTACGATGCATACGAGAAGCTTTTCCTGCACTTCCTACTGTAGTAGAGGAGCTTTCCTTGCTGTTAAAATAGTAATCCTGGGAGCCAAAAGCAATCACTTGGGGAAATATGCAACAGAATATCAGAATCATTAAGGAAGCGGCGAGGAGGACTGCTGCAGAGAATTTCTTCAACCGCATCCAGAATATTGATTTTTTACAGAGATTGTACATGTACAAAGGAAGACTTGCCTTTATGGGTATTACAAGAATTCCACTAGCCAAGGCCAGTTCAAGATCTCTGTGCACCATAGCTGCGGAAAAATCAGACTGGTATGAGATCAGAAGCTTTGTTGACTCCCCAGGTTCAAGAGAAAATCCTTTACAAGCATGAACCATAAATCCATCCAACCCACACTCAGACCCAGAAACTTCAATACTTTTCACCTCAAGTGGCAAGTCTCCCATGTTCTTGGCATACAGCTCTTTAGACCAGGGCACAGAACAAATATAAGTAGTCTCTTCCATGTTAAATAGCCCATCCATACGAGAGATATTTAGGGGCATTGGCAAGTTCAGATTAAATTCTATGCTCTGAACAGGCTCTGAACCATCAAGCAGGACTAGGGAAAGTGACCCTCCAAATCCTCTCAAAGATAACCACTCCACACCAGAAAGATTATTTCTTATCAGGGCTGAACTTCTCCACCCACAGCGATTTGAAGGGTAAAAGAATATTGGCCCAAAATATGCTTTACCATAAGGGTGAACATAAGCTTCTGTTAGTGCACTCTCTGCCATTGAGAATCCATACCTAGTAGGAGGAGTCAATTCAGTATGGACAAAAATATTCGATGAAGGGGGCTCCAAAGAACCATCTGTGCCCCTACACTCATCAATAATTTCTCCTGAGTTAAGAATGAGCTGCATTACAACTGGATGTTCACTAGGATTCTTTACAGTGATCCACCTAGGGTGATAAGTTCCAACCTGAACCATTGGGAACAACACCTCATGATCATCAAGCACAGACATGCCACTTGTGGTACCTTGAGATTTCCAATTACCCAGTACAAATTCATCTGCTTCTGCTATCTCCAATGCCTATAAATTCACATAACCATTTTAATCAGCCAGCAGGTATAACATCAAAATGAGAAAAAAAAAGACTAAAATACAGAGAATGAAATCCCTTGTTTGCATGTCCTTGGGGAGCTGCGTCACACAAAGGGTAAGATGCTCTAGGATGTGTGTGAATGTGTGCATTTGCAGACAGACAGACATTCACTTAGACACAAGAGCATGCAGTGAGAGTGTCTGGAGCAAAAAAGTGACCATCCATTCTACGTTCTGACAGTCATAAAAATAGCAGAGATTGAAGCCCTTGAAAAGTAGTAAACTAAATGCCATTTTTATTTAACTACTCCATATACTTTCTCTTATCACCATCACTTCCCGTAAATGATTGGACAAATGAACTCAGAAAGTGGAATTGTTAGATCCTGAATAACTCTGCTAACTTACCACAAACATGAAATTTAACAATTTAGTAAACATGTAAGGCATATATATACAAGTCACATTAACATATAGTAACGGACAGGAAGCAAATATCTAGTAAGGCCATACATGTAATAGACAAATTTCATTGAATACGTGCAGTATTCAAAAACAGATGTTCACTAAGCAAGCAATTTACATAAATTAAGGCCCCATCCAATTTGGACAGCAGTTAAAGTTAATCTAGCCAAGGAAAACAAAGGACACTGCTATTATATTACTAGCTGTTCTCTAATATGCTTATGCTACGCACATAAGGGTTTTAAAACATTAGTTAGCTGCTTATGCATAAATCACTGGCTACGGTGATTACTATTTCCATCACAAGAAAATCACAAGAATTCAAGGCTTATAAAAAATTATACAGACAATTTGAAGAGAAACAGTGGAATAATACAAAGCCAATATGAAAGATGAAGAAGACCACGGATTAAAAAAGATAAATCAGAATCAGCATACCTTAATCTCTGACAGCGACTGCTTGCCACTGCCCAATGACCCTGTCCTTCTATTTCCAGTTTCAGCCCCGTCAGAGTGATTGTCGTATCCAATAAATGAATCCTTTTGACGTCTCAAACAAACATGGAATATATCCTGGCAAGGAATTTCAATCTGAGTACTGGAGTCATTTGTCAGTAAAATTAGTTTGCAGTCTTTGTTCATATTTGACATTTCAGTTGGAGAATCATGTAATTCAACAAGTAGCTGAGTACATGTAACTGTAGCAACTTGTGTGACAGTGCTGGGGAAAAGCAACAGTCCTTCAATGTACTTGATCTGGAAAACCTTTGCTGCTGCAACTTCACTGATTTTGACAACACTTGACACATGAGGAGCTCTATTTCTCAGTGCGATAGCAACAACAACAGTGTTGCCAACATCATATGGAACCAGAGTTTCAAAAGAAACTGAACCAGAAATGCCATTGTATGCTACTTTTCTATCCAGTTCAAGTTCAAGAGGAAACATAACAGTGTCGGACCTGTCTTGAGAGGACCTTAGCAACTGCATACAAAAAGCACCGAAAACATTTCCTTCAGATTCAACTGAGAAGTCTATCTCCATAATGGTTTCACTGCTATGAGGACCAATCTCCCAATTTTCTTGGGGCCTCATAGCCATCCATGGAAAACCATTTTGTGCGCTTCTAACAACCAACCAATCCTTAACACCAAAGTGGCTGAGCCCATCAAGACCTCCCAAATTTTCTAAACTGCAGGTTGCTTCAGTGTTATGCGAAATATTCCCTTGAGAAACTGATATCCATGCATTTACTTCCTTCACGTAGAGGATTTCATCAAAAGGGTTCAACAAAGAAAAATTCTTCCTCAACCGTCCACTAGAAGGAGCATCCAGGCTGGATAAAGGACTAATATTGTATGGCGACTCAACTGCATAGCCCTTAACCTGTACCAGGAATCCACCAGAGCTCGTTTGCAAGATCAGATGAGCTGAGGACAAACCCAACCACCTAGGCAAAAACACAAAACAAATTGAAGCTACTTCACCTGGTCCTAACAAAACCTCACTAAAATTGCAGGGATAGAATTGTGTATCAGTGCTAAATGGTTCGTAGACATGTAAAATGCTGTCATTACAAGTATTTGCCACTGTTAAGGATGCTACTGAGGGAAAATATAAATGCCTCTGCCCCCAATCAAGTACAGGAGGACTAATTTCTACATTGGGAGGAGAAGCATCAAAAGAACTAGATTTCATCATCTCAGACTTTTTCCTCAGCCTGACACTTGTTCTCTTCTGAGTTAATAAAGGACCTTTACATGAAGAAGGATCGCATTGGTCACAACTATTGGTTTGCATTGATGATAACTCATCAACATCTTCTCTAGAGTTCATAGAACAGGAAACAATCTGGCCATTTAATAACCGGAACATACCATAATCCAATGACCAGCTCTTGTTCTCTGCCCAACTGCTACCCTGAATTGATCCTACAAATAATGAACCATCAGACGGACTCCCAGAAACTTCTAAAGAAGCTACTTTAAGCTTGTGCTCTTTTGATGAAAAACCAGGTAATGTTGAAAGGAAGCAGAATGAATGAGAATTGGTACAAATATTCTCAAAATTTAGAAGGGTCATAGAACTTCCTGCTGCATAGCCCAAACTAGCATCACCAACGCTAATATCTTGAAATCCCACAGCACCATTATCTCCATAGGACCCACATGAATCATATTCTGCTGGTTTCTGCAATCCATTCGTCAAGCACGGTCCGCACATAGAAAAGCATGAAAGGGTACATGACAGAACCAGAATAACATGAAATGCTTTGACCTGGTGAAACAATCCCCTGAAACCAACCACCACATCAAAGGCCATTAGCAATTCAAGAAATACTGTAAATACGCCATTCCAAACACAGGAAGATTTAAAAAAAAAAAAAAACCACAAAGAACATAAGAAAGCACTATAAACAAATAAAATACAAAAATCAACCTGTTCATATTATTGTAAAACACTAACTTCACATAACTTTTCCCTTAAAATCATAGAAAAGACATTTTTCCCACTTCCCACCATTTTCTCAGCAAGCTAACAGACCCAATACGACATATTACTATTTAAAAAAAAAAAAAAACTAACCTTAATTTATTACACCAACTCAAATTTTCCAAATCAAACATTAAACCAACAGAACAACAAAAAACAAAACTCACCATAAATAAAAAAACTAAATAACAACTAACCATTTTCGTTCCCATAAATTTGGAAGCTACACTTATCCTAATAAATATTTAACCAGAACCTCATATTAACAACCCAATAGCAACTATTACTACTAAAACAAAAGTTAGTAACAAAAATTAATCATCAAATACTCATCTTTATCACTCAAAGCCACAAACTTTGCCTTAAAAATAAAAATCCAACAATACTAAAAAAGAACCATTTTTTAAGAATATTGAAAACAGAAACAACAATCAGCGTAAGAAAAATCGGCGATTAAAAAATAGACGAATATAAAGTACGAGAAAACCAAAAACTGATTTTGAAAAACTCTAAAAATGTGAAAGAGAGTAAGAGATAAAGAGTTACCGGAGGCAGAACATGGAAAGGTTGTGCTTATGTTGTTGACGAGGTGTGATTGTTAAGGTATGGAAGTCATCCATGTCCAGAAAGGCAAGGAATCAGCAGATGATTTTTTTTATGGTCTGATTTTCAGAAAGCAAAAACCAAAACCAAAACCAAAAAAAAAAAAAAAAAACAGATTGGTTGGTTTTAAGAAGACGAAAGAGGAGAAGAGAAGAGGAGAGCAGCAGTAGCTCCTGATATTATGAAAAAATTATATAATTAAATTATATTGTATCAAATAAAACATATATAACAAAAACAACAGTGAACGAATGAATAGCTTTCAAAAACCAAACCTGAGACCAGGGTGTTTTTGGTACTCTGTTGTTCGGTACCATATTATAAGCTAAAAATAGTATTTGAAATGTTAAAAATATTCTAAAAATATATTTTATTTATATTAAGCAATGCATGATTTTTTTTAAACTCATATAACATTTATAAATAAATAATTTTTAAATTAAAAATAAATAAATAAAACGACAATATAAATAGATGATTATATATATATACTTTTTTGAAAATCTAATCTATTAATAACCTTTTATTCTAACATAGAGCGAAAATAATAATATACATGCAAAATAAGTAAAATAAATATTTATTAAATGTTTTTTTGTTTATTTTAACTATATGATTATATTTTATTATTTTTGTTTTTATCATACTCTCTTTGAATTTGCTATCAAGATATTTTGTTTTAAAAACGATTTCTAAGACGACATTCTTAAGTGAAATGAAAATCGGGAAAATAGTTATATATATATATATAAAACATAATTTCAATGATAAAAAAAATAGAATTTAAAATATAATTACATAAAATACTAGCATATTTGATATACACAATTAATAATAAATAAATAAAGTTACAACCATGCTTATCTTGCACAGTCATTGTTTCTTTTCACGGTAAGAAGTAGAAGTAAGAAAAAAAACTAAAAAACTAATTAAATTAAAAAAACTAAAAAAAATAACTAAAAAACAAACTGTGAAAAAAACTAATTAAACTTATTAGAATTTTTAAAAAACCAACCTGTTTGGTTTTAGTTTTACAAGCCTGAAACTGAAAAAACCGAATCGAACCCAAATCAAAAAAGTTAGAAAAAACCGAGCCAAACCAGAAAAACCGAGCCAAAAACATAGCCAAACCGAAAAAACTGAGCAAACCGATTTAAACTGATTTTTGTTCTAAAAAACCAAACCGAAACCGGTCATTTGAACTAATTTGGATTTGATTTTAGTCTTTTTTTAAAAAAATAGTTTATTTTTTTTTTATAAAAATCAAACTGAAAAAAAAATAATAACTTCTAATAAAAAAACTAGAATTCAACCATCACCGTGCAAGAAATTCAAGAATGTTTAAATAATAATAATAATAATAATGGAAGAATTCTCACAATTATACATATATAGTTTCTTGAGTGAAAATTATAAACGCTATTGTTGTATTAAATTTCTCCATATATTCTATCCAAAGAAAAATTCTCCATATAAGAACGTATTTTCATTTTTGTTATAAGGAAAAAGTTCGAAAGAAAATTTAAATGTCATTGAATCACAAGACTAATTAATTAAAATATATTTCATTAAAATGCATTATTTTTGTGTTTAAAGGAGTAATAAACAAGAATCATGTGTAATTTATAAATATTTTTAAGCTTTACAGTGCAAATTTAATTAGAAATCTTGCTATGAATCGAAGCTTAATGCCAGGTGTATATTCAGATAATACTTGTTCCACTCTATTAAATTTTTATTTATTTATTTACGTAGGTGTCCGGGTTAGCTTGCGCGTACCACGACTAATCTCACGGCTCACTGAACACCCTGCAAACCCAGTGGGCATGTAAGGCACCGCAAGGTTGACAAGCGTGCACATGAAGACTCGAATCCAGGAGCAACAGGAGAAGATAAGCCCCTCCCACCGCAAGGCCAAGACCCTCAATGCCACTCTACTAAATTTCTTGATTGGGATATGCTAGTATTAATATTATACTTTAATAATTATTATTATTTCAATACCCAATATAGATATAATGCTCAGCGTTTATTTAGTATTGCATTGTATTTTTTAAAATTTAAATTTTTTTATTTTAAATTAATTTTTTTATTTTTCAAATTATTTTAATATACTAATATTAAAATTAAATTTAAAAATAAATATTATTTTAATATATTTTCAAGTGAAAAGCAATTACTAATAAAATATCAAACACTATTTTAATCTCAATTTTATTATTATGTGGTATTTTTTTATTTATTTATAAAAAAAATCAAATCAATTTGTGTGTCGATAATGTATTTAAATAAAAAAATTAAGTATTAATCTTAAAATTTAAATTTAAAAAAACACTTCATTAAACTGAGTTTTAAAGCCTTATGAAACATTTGTTGAATTAAAATAGTAAGGTAAAATCGTAATTTGGGGAGAGAGAAAAAAATAGCTTCGTAGAGGAGTTAGAAGGCTTTGGGTGTATTGGCGTATTGCTAATTTTATATTTAAAATTAAAATGTGGCTAATATCTAATGATGGGACAGTGCTTTATGCCCGCTGACATATGAATGGTGCTTGATCATACTAGAATTAAGGAAGGATGAACGGTCGTTTTTGCCCTTGGTACTGCTGACGTGGACCAAGATATTGAATGGCAGATGGATGCGATTGGCATGAAAAGGGTACACTCTGGTAACATCGTGGTCCGAGCCTGACCGCACCGCACGGCTCGGAGCTCAAGGTTCCAGGAGGTGTCGACCCTGTCCCTTTGAGTGGCACCAACAAGGGTAGTTTTGGAATGGCACGATAAAACTAAATCCTTAAGATACGCGAACAAAAATTACGACAGTACTCCAAGATAGTAGTTAGAACCCCAATAATGATACACAAAAATATCTCTCTGTGTTTTTTTTTTCTTTTTTGAGAATTGGTAAAATGCTAAACTCTTTTTAAATTTAAACTGTCTACAACTAATTATTTTCATTGATAATTTTATTTCTAACTTTTTTATATTTATTAATTAAACTACTAAATTAAAGAATCCTATTGAAAGTTAAATAGACTTATAACTAATTATTTTTATGATAATTATTATGATTATTAATTAATCTAATAAGTTAAGAAATTCTATTTATATTTAAGTTGACTACAACTAAACATTTTCATTAATAATTTTATTTACATTTTTTATTAATTAACTTAATAAATTAATGAATCCTATTAAAGTTTAAATTCACTATAACTAATCATTTTCATGGATAATTGACTACAACTAATAAGTTAAGGAATTCTATTTAAATTTAAATTGACTACAACTAATTATTTTAAGTGATAATTTTATTTTAATTTTTTATTAATTAACTTAATAAATTAATGAATCCTATTAAAGTTTAAATTCACTATAACTAATCATTTTCATGGATAATTGACTACAACTAATAAGTTAAGGAATTCTATTTAAATTTAAATTGACTACAACTAATTATTTTAAGTGATAATTTTATTTCTAATTTTTTTTGTGTTTATTAATTAACCCACTAAATTAAATAATCCTATTGAAATTTAAATTTATTATAACCAATCACTTTCATTCCTAATTATTAATTATCCAAATAAGTTAAGGAATTCTATTTAAATTTAAGTTGACTACAATTAATTTTGTATTTATAATAATCATAATTTTAAGAATAAAATGATGTTAATAATTAGCTGTTTTTATTTATAGAGGATAAATATTATTTTAAATTTTAATATATATATATATATAGATGTTTTCAATAACACAATATAATTATTTTTTTTAACTATGCTAGTACATTGAGGAATATTGGGTCATGCATTAGGAGGGAAAAAAATCCACATTATCTAGAGGTCTTATGCAGGCTTATTTATCATTGATACATTAAACAAATTATTCAATATTGAAATTACCTTACATATCTAAAAACTTGGATTATGTGATGATGCTTCATTGTTCATAGCACCTTACTTCTTCTTCTTTTGTTTTGTATTTTTTCAATTTATTCTTAGATCTTTTTTTATTTGGTGTTTTTTTCTCCTTTTTTTCTTTTCTTAATAATTGATCCTTATACATTGTTCTCCTTTTTATTTGATTTGTCTTTTGTCAATTGTATAATTGTATGAGATAAAATTTTCAATTTAATTAAAAATTAAATACTATAAAAAACAAATTGGGGTTTTCTCTACCCAATTCCTTGTTCATATGAATAGTAAAATAAAAGAGGTTCCTTTCTTTCTTTTCTTTTTTCAAATTCTATCTTCTTCTTCTTCTTTTTTCTTTTTTTTCTTTTTTTTTTAATTCTATCTTCCAATTTTTTCTTCTTTCTATTGAATGTTTTTTTTTTCAAATACCCTTTAATATTTTGTTGATTTTAAAGTGGTCATCATAATTTATTTTGTTTTGGTTTATATGATGTTATCACAATCTCAAACAAATATCCTAATATTTGATTGATGTTTAATTTTATAATTGTATGTTTTTATTATATTAAAAAATAGTTTTTAAATTCAGTGGTGTTCATGATTTGAGTTGCATGTTTGACAAGTTAGGTGCAAAACCCAAATCAATCTAATATATCTATGATCTGAGTTAAGATTTGTTTAAATTTATAAAATTCACACATATCTACCATTTACCATTGCTTTTCTTGACCATTACCATATTAACTAACCAAGTAGGGCACATCACTTCTCTAATAAAACCAGCAGTCATGAGTTTATTTACCTCTTGTGTTATTATTTTCTATATCTCACCCATAAAATCATCTTCTTCTAAAGAATTGAATATTCATTTGGGCTCACCTTTAATTGATGAGTTGCAATTTCAGGACTGATTCCTAGAGTTTCAGAGGTGTCCACTGCAAAATTAAACCTTTAAATAGTGCAAAATTAAACCTTTAAATATAGAGGAGTTTTGTTAGTAATTGTCATTGTATTGGTGTTAGGGTGAAATCCACTTTCGTAAAAGATTGCTCATTTTCTTCCAAAGGAACATCCCTTAATTCTTCTATAACTGCAATTCTAACCTCCACTTTCTTTCAACGACCCTTGTTGGTCCAATACCTGGACCTTTTTTTCTTTCCTCCAAGTAAATAAAGATACATTACCTTGATGTCCGTTGATTATTTAACACTATGGCCACTCCCTTCTAAGTTGGGAATTCCAGTGCCAAATACATGGTATCGATGATTGCATTAATCTAATGTAGAAAAGGTCCACCTTGAATAATGTTGTAGGCTAAGGTCATGTTAATAACCATAAAGATCTTATGAAAGGAGATACATTTAAGTGGAGTGCTAATAGTGACTGGAATTTTCAGAGCGCCTATTAATAAATTAAGAATCTGAGAATAAAAATAAATAATTGATTAAAAAATGAGTAAAGTTTTGCCAAACAAATTTTACGGACAGTGAATAATAATTAAACAAAAGTTGGAAATACGGGGACCTTTTGTTTCTGCCGTGTAAAATCGTTCAGAAGAAATCGTTGGATGTGCAACAAGCTGTGTGCCCATTACTAGGCCTCCACACGTGTCCCACACTTACCGCCAGGTGGAAATAAAGATGCACGTGAATCATTTCAAGAAAATTTTCCTCGTTGACAAATATGATGTGTGCTTTTGTGGTTAAATTATTATTATTATTATATATTAAAAAAAAATTAGAAAACAAAAATCACCACTATAAATAATTAATACAGTTTTTGAAAAAGAGGTTAGAATCGTATTTTTAAAAAATGATTTTTTTAATTTAAAATTAATTTTATTATAATTTAAAATATTTTAATATGTTAATATAAAGAATAATTTTTTAAAAATAAAAATAATATTATTTAAAAAGATTTTTAAATAAAAAAATATTTTAAATCGCCGTAATACTGAATAACTAATGCGAAGCACGCTAAAAAAATCAATGGCCTACTTAACTGCCAACTTCAACCAACAAACACGACGCTTCTTCCTAGGGATGGTGTCATAGTCCCCTAGATTCTAAGACGTACAATTTGCGCCGTCTATTTGGAAAATGTTCATCATCCACTGTTGGATTTTGAAACTCAACAGCCACGTCATAATGCCTATTCCAAGGGCATCGAGAATGACCCCCTCACAGTCACTCACACATTCCCTTGTATTTTTATATAATATTGCCCTTTGTGTCTTGATCACACCTTTTGGACATTTGGTGGACCTGACGAAAGTGCTTTGATCAGATCAAACGACTTAGGAGAGGCGTGACCCCACTTTGGAGCGCAGAGGGAGTCGTTGAACGAAAATGGACCGCTTACACTGCTATTATACAGTGTTTGATTTTTTTAAAATCTTTTTTTTTAATGATTTTGAGGTATCAATGCTGAAAATATATTAAAAAAAAACACGTGAAAAAAGTCGATCCAAATATATTTTATCTTGTTACTAAACACATATACTACAATATTACAATTCCAATATTGAATTTGCACACCAAATACGTGCTAGATTGAGGGGATTCATACATAAATTAAATTAACAAGATACATAAGGCATGTGGTTTTTACTGTAGCGCTGGACATAATAAATTATGAATTGTTATAATAAAATTATTATTCTGTCCTTAGGTTAAAAAAAACAAGAGCCTTGATGATGGAGGCATTTTAGTTTTTTCAAATTATTCAGTGGTCTTTAAAATATTATTAGACGGTATATTTATCTTTTTAAAAAAATTAAACTGTAAAATTATTTATTCACCTTTTGTAATATCTCATGAAAATACTAGCCATTTGAACTTAATCTTGATTCTTAAGTTAATATAATTCAGGAAATTCTTTACGCATACACATATTATTTCATCTTATATTTTAAATTTTTATTAAAATTTCAACAAAATTTCCTTTATATTTTAAAAAATCCAAATATCATCATCAATCAATCTCGCATCAATAACCATATGTATATATGTATACTATACTTAACGGTCCAATCATCCTAGACTTTCCCATAATCTCCAAACATTCAAGAATACACCCATCCGACTTTCCATACTCTTTATTCATCTAATCTTTCATGATATACCCAACTAAGTTTGTAATTCAAATTAAATAAGAGGATTTGAAAAGTTAATACGGTTTATTTTTTTTGTTATTTTTTATATGATTTTATTATTTCTATATTATTTGTTTTTTTTCAAGATTGGTTTTATTTTCAATTTTTTTCTATCAGTTTATCTTAGTCTCATAATTTGGATTACGTGTTTTGCAAACCTTTTTTTTATAGAAGTTTTTTCAAAAAATTATTTTTTTGTGTTTTATTTTTGAACATTTTTTTCTTGTTTTATACAGATGAAATTTATTTTTTTAAAATATTTATTTTGAAATAATATTTCTAATATATTCGGCCTTGTATAATATATTTTTTACCTTTTATTTTATTCAACCAGTTTCATGTATGCTTTTATTTTTATTATCTTTTATTGATTTAATAAAAAAATTTCCTGACACAACTTAGTAAATATCTCATTTTATAGGATCAAATATCTTGATCTATATCCATCTCTTAATTTTTCTAGTTTTTCTTTTAGTTATTGTCAATAATTTTTAATTTTAATTTATATATATAATTATTGATTTATTTAATTAGATGCTTGCATAAGTTTTTTGATTTATATTTTAATTATTTTTTCATGTAAAAAATATATTAAAATAGGTTGTATATCCATATTCTTTTTTAAAAACATTTATAGCTCGTGAAGGGAGTGCAAGTGAAATAATTAGTTTAATTAATTTTGGGATGGAATACACACATTTTTCCTGTATTATGATCATTTAATTAATTGAGAATGAATCGAACCCCGGACTCCTCAACTTTTGATTTCATTCCATAAACCTCCATCAAAGATGCCAACCCATTTTGCTGATGAAAGGAAAAGGACGGCGCGTGACATTCTTTTTATCAACTCACAAAATGTGAGGCATCGGCTTAACGAATAATACCAAGGGTTTGTTTATTTTTATGTTTTAAAAAGAATTTAATTTTTTTTTGTTTTAAATTAATTTTTTGTGATTTTTTAGTCTATTTTGATATGCTAATGTTAAAAATTATTTTTTAAAAAATAAAATAATTTTAATATATTTTTTAAAAAATACTTTACAAAATAACTATGAGTATATTTTTAAATACATTAGAAGGCTGAGGTGTTTCTGTTGAGTACATGAGTAGCAGTCCTGTTAAAAAAGGGAGTGATTCATTTTGTGGAATATTGGTAAGAGAGATGCTTTGCTGTTTTCCTTACCACATGTTTATGGTTAATGGTCTTTATGGCCTCTTATTTGAAAATATATTTTAAACCTTGCGCTATCCTACTTTTTCTACAGGACCAAAAATGCCTATTTCTTTCATGATTTGACTAGCGGCTCAGAATTGTTATGCATGTCCAATTGTAAAAGTTTTTCCCTTTCCACAGTAGGTTTGACACGTGGATTTAAGTGTATGGATTTGTAATCGACTGGAAATAATCTAATTATTTTTAAAACTATCTTTTATTTTAAAATATATTAAAATTATTTTTTAAAATGATATGAAAACTTTAAAAAATATTAATTAAAGCAAAAAAAATAAAATTTTTTTATTTTTTCAAAAGCGCTTTTAAAACGCATAAATAAACAGGAACTAAAACTGGTTGATGGTTGAACCAGCTCAAAACTTGAGTTGCAGGTTTTGATTGGGTTACTAGGTTATCTCGGGTCAACTCCCGATTCTTTTTATATAAAATAAAATGACGTTGTTTTTGTTAAAAAAATAAAAAGTCAACAAGTTAGAATCATGTTTTTGACCAAGTCTTTTCATGTTAACTCGATTTTTGACTGAGTCACCTAAATTTTTACATTCCCTTGTTTTTTTTAAACAGACCGGTTCCAACCCTAGACTATACCAGATCCTAGATCAACCCATCTAGGTGAGGTTTTAAAACTATATCTAAAACAACTAAACTTGTTCACTATGGGATCCTAGAAAACCAGATGCATGATCAGTCAAATAGCGGCATGAAAAAAGTCGTTGTGATGCATGGTTGATTCATCTCTTGAAGAAATTGCAGCAGCAAGCAGTCGCAACAAGGACTATAATGGCTCTGAGAATGGAGCTACCAACAAGTGGTTTGACCCATCGATGAAAAAATCTCAAGATCGGCGAAGTGGGTTTGACCATGGGGTTCTTACATAAGGTAACCTATAAATATGTTTTTAAGATGAATTATCCTTGTTATTTAATCTAATTTGGGATGAATTGTCATACATTTCAGTTTATATAATCAATAATGATATTTGAGATACATTGACTAATATGCCACAAATAACAATGACTTTTGTATTCTTTTTATTGTTTGGATTGTAGAGAATATTCTCGGGTCATTTTATGTATCATTCATAAAAAAAGATGAATTTTCTTTTCTAACGTATCTTAAAAGCACATTCTTATTGATATAGAGCATTTATTTATTTATTTATTTTAATAATTTTTTCTAAATATTAGCTCTAGAATTTGAACCCAATTTTTTTTTTTTGTCGTTATTTTTCTTATATCTTTCCCATTCCCAAAGGATTTTTTTTTATGAAACTTAGTATAAGCTTGAGAGTGGGTCATGGTAATAGCAATTTGATAGAATTTTAATGGGAAAAAAATAGGAATTTATAATCTTGAAAGAAATACACATCTACTCCAGTTTTATGTTTAAATTAAATTAATATATATGCATCTAAATTAGAGGTGCTCATAAATATAATCAAGTTGGGGTTCAGTCTATAATTATAACCAACTTAACTTCTAATATTTTATAAATTTCAACTTTTGATATTTTATAAATTATCAACTCAATCTATTTAATTTTTTTTTAGACTAGAATAGGTTGGATGATTTGATTAGACTAATTCTATGTAAATATTACAAATATTTACGAGTTGAGTATATAAAATCTCTTATTTTCCGATCATCCTAAAAAATTATACTTACAAAGATAGATAATTGAATAAATTACTTTATGTCATACCTGCAGAATCCTTGTCTGTAATTTGCATAACAAGAAAACAAAATTAATCAATTAAAAAAAAACCCATGTGAAAGACAAGATGAAATTAATATCTACAATCTCACGTCCATAAGACACAACTACCTTCTCTATCTATTAATTTTTTTAGATAGTCAAAAAAGAATCAAAAGGAATTTTTAGAATCTATAACATAAATATAAGGAATTCCATCTTAGACCACAATAGCACAAAGTTTATAATGTTTCAACACAACTAAAATTTTATTTTTATAATTAAAAAATGCATGTAAAATCAAAACATCAGTGAAATAAAAGAATAATTTAGCAACAAAATTACTAATTCTTAGACAAAACTCTTATAATTTAATTTCAATGTCATTCAACATTTATTGTCCTCAGAAAGGAGCAAAAGATATGGGTGTGTAGTACTTTTTAGATTTACTTACACTTAATGGTTTATACAAATTGGGTCAAGTTTGGTGAGTTTTAAACTTTCCAACCCCTATTCAAACTGTGATATCAAGTTATTAAGTTTTTTTTTGATTTATTATTATTTATAATATCCACAGTAATTGACTTTAACATGTTGGGACGAGTTGAATAATATAAATTTTATAAATATCCTGATTTTTTTAATTATGAGGATCGACAAAGTACTTTAATATTTATTATATTGTTATTTTAAGTTTGAAAAATCGAAGTGAAAGTGTTTGAATTTCATTTTTCATAAAGAATAATGTTAAAATAGAAAAATAAGAAAATAAGGATTTTTAAAGACAAATTTAGCTTAATAACTCTACCGAACGGGCTAGGGGCTAATAAAGAAAGAAAATGAAGCTAGCTAGGTGCTGGCAAAAAGAATTCAAAAGGTTACCACCAAGCTAAGAAATCCTCTCATCTACTACCCTAATATGCTAAAACACTTCGGCAATTTAATGGAGAGTCTGTGAGGGAGCATCTAGAACTAGAATCGGGTTCACAACAGAAGCCCTGGAAACTTAAAAAACAGAGGGGTCCTATGTGAATGAGAGTGTAGCTAGGTCGAGTGAGTTAGGAATGCAGAAAGATGAGCTCTTCCTAGGGCAGAGCCACTAGCGTTTTCACGGGAGAGGTTCATGGCTATGGGGAACTTATAGTTCTAGATTCTGAGGAAATTGACAATTTCTTTTTAATAATTATTCATGATACATTCGAGCGGATAAAATTAACTGTATCATATTGAAATAACTTTTAAATAATTTAATTTTAAATTTAGACTATACAAGAAGTTGAGTTAAGGTATATTTATTTTTTAATTTTATCATTATATTTTTTTTATCAGTCAATTTAGTTGTTTTTGGACTGATCAAGTCGATTATGTCATGTCGAGACAACTTCAACATGCTTTAATTTTAAATCCGAGTTAGGTAAGAAGTTGGGTTAAAATGTTTTTTTTTCCTATCAATTTTATTATGTTCTTTTCAATTTTATCCTTGGATATTTTTTACTCAGCGATCGATTTGCGTTTAGACTATTAAAGTCGATTCAGTCACATCTAAATCACATTGAAATAACTTTTACACAATTTGATTTTAAACTTTAGTTAGACAATGAGTTGAGTTGATATATATATATATATATATATATATTTTACCAGTCGATTGGATTACTTTTGTCTAAGTAAATTGGGTTGCATCGATGCAACTTTAACTTGTTTTAATTTTAAACCCGGGTTAGACAAGAAAATGGGTCGGAATGCTTTTTTTTCTTATCAGTTTCATTAGTTTCTTCTTAATTGTATCCTTAGATATTTTTTACCAGATCATCAGATTGCCTTTAGACCAACAAAGTCAATTAAGTTATGTTAAATCAACTTTTATATATTTAAATTTTAAACTTGAATTAGTTAAAAAAATATATCAAAAAGTTTTAAAATTAACTTGTTGAACCGGGTTTAATAACAATATTAAATAATTGTCTAAATACATTTTGTTATGTTATTTTTTTATATTTATTTTACCTACAACATAGCGCAACATGGAAATTATTTCTTTGCTAAAGAGTCAGCCACAAAATTCCCTTTTAAATAAATAAATAAATAAAAACTCTCTAAGCAATTGTATTTTGAATTTTATTGAAAACCCACGAGAGAAGGTAATTTTGGTTTTAAAGAGATAATTAGATTAGGAGTAGGGTTAAAGTCACTTTCTGAATCGTCTGGATCTCCACTTCCATAGACATTTAAATTGGTATATTTATATAAAAAAATAATTCTTTTTTATTGGCTTTAACCCGTGATAGTTCATCTGATCTTGTAGCAGGACGGATCCTCTGGTTAATTACGAGAAGATTATTATCGTCATGCTCACATGCATACAAGAGAAGGAGTAGCCAACTTGGCCACTCCAGTTATTTTCGTGTGGTTTATTGGATTATTAAAGCATTTAAAACTCGAATTGTACCATTCGATCAGCCGTCTTCAATTGGAAATGGAAAGCGAAAGGGTCACTTCATGGCCCTTCAATCTCACAAGCTTAAAATAAGTGTGGCTGTTTACTTATTCAAAGGGTTTAGTCACTGTCATGTAGCTATTCCCAGATCACGAAGGTCGTCGCCTTGTGATCAGCCACATTGAAAATGCACTGAGGATATTTGAAGCCACGCCTTGAGAAAGTTATAATTTATTTATTTTCTTCATTTTCACTGGAAATTGGATTTTAGGTCACGTCATAATAAGATGTAACCATTTTTATTATATTATTTTTTTAATGGAGAAAGTTGTAGTTATTCAGACTTGAGCTCTTTTTCATATTTTTAATCCATAATAGCACCTAAAAATAAAAATTCAAAAGTCAAAGCGTAGACGGATCAAATATAAATTCAATTGTAACTGTGTCCTTGAATTACTTGAAAGGATTTGTTCTTTCTTTACATGGAAAATGCCGGAGGTAGGTTTGTTTTGGACTTTGGTGTTTATTCTGTTCTCTTCCCCCCCCCCCCCACTAGTTTGGATGTCACGGCCATCATTCATCAGAGAGCGAAAAAGGATTAGAGATTGTAGTGGGTCGTGAATGCCTAGGAGGTCCAGGGCCTTAAAATCCAGAGATCAAGCCTGCGGGCTAATTGGATTGTGAGCGACACTATTGGGCTTGAATCTCTTGCTACCAAAATTAATAGGTTATTTAGTATAACAATTGATTTTTAAAATATTTTTTAAATTAACTTAAAAAATATTTTTATATTTATATTTTTCTCTAGAGCAAGTAAAATATACATGGTTGTCTTGACGATCAATAATGATATGAAAAAAAATACCATGATAAAGATTTGAGCAATTTTTAGTGCGTTGGTCAATTTCTATAAAAATCATTGATTTTCATGCAAGACCTTTTACATAAATGGATGGTTTTGGAGCTGAAATATTCAAAAACATGAGATCTGGGTTTAGATCATTTTGTCTTGTAGAGGTAAAAAAATAATAATATGAATAATATCTTTAGATTTTATTTAATATTTTTATAAATTTTTGGGTCGAATTGGTTTTTTTATATGGTATCAAAACTTTAATAACCAAGCGATTATAAATTTAATCTTGTCATTTTTATTTATTTAATAAAAATTAAATATAAAATAGTATAAGCCTATTTGTATAAATAAAGCAATTGTTATAAAGTATATATACAATCATGATGTAAAGTATGAGATGGAATATAATCGTACAACGAAATTAACTTGCATCATCCTTACATATCTCGGAGAACATTATTATTATTATCATCAAATTATAATGTTAATTAAAGGAACTAAAATTTATATATCTCATCATGGTCTTCTAGAATGAGGAATTTGTTATGGACTTTCAAAGCGGATCGATTGAAGAGGTTAGGTGAGATTATCGAGTGTTAATCTAAGATGAAAGGGTGAGGTCTCTATATGCTCCTATGAATACGTAGGCGGGGCAGGTTCCTCCACTACCATATTCGCCATGATACTAAGAGATATGCTTGATATTCCACAAAATATAAAAGATAGCAATATATAATAAAGTTTTAATAAAGACATAATAAAAGGGGTTTTGTCACCTGTGACGACCATCTCTCCATCTGTTTTTTTTTTTCATAAATAATACATATCATAGTCAAAGCCGGGACAAATAGGGTGATCAAGCACTCTATTTTTCTTATTATTACTAATATATATATATATATATATATATATATATATATATATATATATATATATATATATATATATGGTTAAGATCAAGTACTTCCATTTTCAATCAATAAGTCAAGAAAATAAACGAATCTCGAAAAGTGGTCAGTCAATTTGAAAATTTCAGTTCAAAAAGGCAACTGGTCGACCTCTAATTAAAAAACTTCCATGCATTAAGAACTTTAAGTAGAAAATCAATTAACTAATCTATATTTATTTATGCACTAATTAAATAAACAGTATTAAAACCGTACACAACGCATGCTTCAAGTTGCAAATTCTTAGCAGAACCCACGAGCCTCTGTCTCCGTATGAGACCAAACCCAAAAAAAAATAGAAAAAGTAATCTTCTTAAGCAACCCTTTACGTACGACACTCTATTATTATTAATTAATATAAAAAGATTAGCCGGGAGGAAATGTATCTTTGTCGTTGATGATAAGAAATAAAAAAAAGATCCAAGATCAGCAAATAATTATTAATTAATACTATCAAATTAAGAGTATGCTAACTGGTGGGGTCAAAATCTACTGATCATATCGCCTTGTTTGCTTTAAACTAACTTAACGACCACTAAACATGTCTCAGTGCACGTGGGACCGAAAGGCTTCCAAGTTCCAAGCTTAGGTTTTATTACTGCTCCACATGCATCTCAGAGGCGACGGCAAGCCATGCCGGTGGATGCATGCATTCCAGCTTGAAGATTCCTTCCTTACGGCATGGATTGAACTGTATGCTACTATATATATATATATAAACACACACAGTTAGGCTTAATTTAGTCAAGTAATACTGAAATCTTGACAATTGGGATGTGCTTGTATTCCCACCCTAGACTATAAAGGAAGTACGGTGATCAGTAGCTAGATGATTATTCTACTTTGCAGTGCTTCCCACACCTTGAAACTCTTTTTTGATGATTTTTAAACCGAATATTTTCTCTTTTGCCGTCCATGTACATTATACAGGCCTTTATGAACTCACGAGGGAGGAGAGCTAAATGGGAATGGCTTTACAGTACTTACATGAACCATTCCTTTAAATTTAAATGTCTAAAAGTATTTCTTAATATCAAATAAAAGCAGAAAGCATATTAAGAAATACAATATGATCACCGATATATATATAATTTGAATTTTAGGTTGAGTGGTTGTTCAAGCAACAATATTAAGATCAAGGATGGGTAGATAGCAGCCAAAGGGATGCCATATCTTATTTCCGATTCACTGGAATATAAATGCACGGGGTCTCAATCTTTGATTCCTGGGTTCAAATCCTATTAGAACGAGAGCATAAGATTTTATTGGATGGAAATGCAGCCAAGTAGCGCAAAAGCTGATAAGATCCCAATGAAGTATGCAAATCGAATCTGAAGTGATGTGATAGTATAAATGCTCGATAAATTTCTTGGCATCAAATTAACAGAATAACAACATGCATCGTGAGAACATGAAAGAAGTGGTGATTCGGAAGCTTACCAAAAAAGTTGTTGGTTATGGTGTTTTTGTTTTATAATATTGAAAAGAGAAAGAAGATGTCTAGGGCTTTATGCCCTCTTTCTAGCGAGAAAGAAAAATGAAAAAAGAGAGAACGAAGATACATTTATCAAAAAAGATGCAGGAAACAAATGCTGAAAAAAGAACTATGCTCGTTGACCTATTTACAATTCAATCTAGTTATAGTTTAAATCTCGATATCAAGGCATATTGATTTCCATCGTCGTCAGCTGCCTCTTTCCATCAGTTAAGTTGATATAACTTCACACAAGCCCTCCAGCTTTCTTTCTTCATAATTGAAACATAATCTCTTGATTTTAAATAACTGACCAGATTGATTGATATTATTTCATTCTTCAAATGGACTTTATTGATCCCATCTCCATGCTAAGTCTGCACAGTTCTGAAGGCATGCATATTCAAAGCATGAAATTAAGGACTTGTTTCAGTGATCTTGTTCATCTTCTTATTGGCAATACCCTTCCTTAATTCAAAATCTCAAATTTAGCTTAATATATGTAGAATGGATCCACAATCTAATAATAGACTTTTGGGTTGAAAGTGTCAATTCATACATATAGACTTTCGTGTACGTACACCCATAATTAAAGAGACCATATGAAATCCAAACTTAATCATCAAATTTAGTAATTAAAAAAAAAAGAGTTGAGTAGCTTATATGTAGAATGGATCTCCAATGAAAGTTTGCTAAAATTTATTTTTTTGCATAAAATTATATATGTTTTTAGAATTATAATTTTAAAAATAAATTTTAAAAAATAAATAAAAATATTATTTTAATAAATTTTTTAATAAAAATATTTTAAAAAGTAAGTCTAACCACACTTCCAAAATTAACTTGTAAAAAGAAGTGTTAATTCATATATATAAACTCTTATGGACGCGCCCATAAAGAGACCATATGGTTTAGTTAGATATGAGTGGGTACGATGAATGTTTGCAGAGCCAATAACGACCACTGGATAGAAACAGAAAGAATATGAAGACAACATGAATTAAATTTCATGGTTCTTGCTCCATGATAAGTTGAAGAGTCAATTGGACTCTTTGATGAACACTAGTGTTGATGGCTCATACGCGACTCCTGGCTTAGGATTAGAGCAATTAAGTAGACATGGACTCCTAATTAGGAGCAGATTCTTGAAATAGCGGATACCTGGATTGTGATTATCACATTAAAAAGATGAAAGCTAGCTTCCATTGAAGGGAGAGTTATGTTGAATGAGATACATATAGAGAGAGATTGTCGAGATATGTACACATGAGTGGAGTCCTACGTACATTGATTAAGAATGAAAAAACTGGGATCCTTGTATGAATGGATTGGCTTATAATCTAATAATCTAGGTTTCTAGACTGAATTACTGCCTCCAAAAACGCATACGGACTGCCCAGTGCACATCTCTACGATCAATTAGCTTGGACCTTAGCTCTCCGATCGGTTAGCTTGTAAGAGTACGAGTACAATGATCCCTATATTAATGATGGAACGTATATTTTCAATATTTCTTGAAATGTCTGGATTACCTTGTACACCCACGCATTGCATGTATGTTCACACACACGCACGCACGCTGGGAATAGCATATGTATATTCACGTAGGGCCGTAAGCTTTAATTAGATCCTGAATAGTAACGATTCTCTCGGTGATTCAACCTTGTCATAATCCTCGCATATCATCCTAAAGGTGCCAACATATATACTGATAAGAAGGTTATTTCAGCTATTTGAAAAGATATAACTAATAGGAGTAATTAATTAATTAGCTAGATTACTTTTAAGAAATTATTCAGATTAAGAGAGACTGAATGCTTAATTAATTGGGAACAACTTAATATATGTACATTCAATTCAGGGAAAATAAATAATCAGAAATGATCAACAACTTGTCCTTCTGCCCACCATCAAGACTTCAACCCCAAGCAACTGGCGCCATCGTTGGTTGAGTAAGAACAAGAGTTAGAAGTTCAATTGTTGACGGAGTGACCAACTCCCGGACTGTGACCTGGTTCTGTGGGTCGAAAATCATCAACATACTTGACCTTACTTGTTTGCTCTTGACCAGCTGCCAGGCCGTGATTACCATTTTCTGGCACATTCTGAGAGTTATCATTATTTGTTGAGCATTTCTTGCACAACTCAACAGACTTTAAAGGCCTTCCCTCCACATGAACAACTTCATGACACAAAATCAAGAAAAAAAGAACAATACAAGCACCCGTAATCACTCTAGTGGTGGCCATAATGAAGAGAGGTTTTAAAGTCAGGCTAGGTAAGAAATTGAGGGCAGGGAGAGGAGACTGTATGTTATGATCTGCTTCCTCTACTGTGATATTTAAGTGTTAAGAAAGTCGACCTAACCTCTTCCTACACTGTGGTGCTATTTATATGCTAGGGTTGCAACTTGATTAAGGTTTCAGGACATAAGCATGTGAGGGGTCCTCACAAGTGGGAAGATTCCATCAAATTTTTGTTGAAGAAAAACAGGAGCATGAGAAAAAAGAAACATTGGACGGTTTAAATCAACGGTTTAAGCCCTACCTCTCGTGATTGGAAAAAAGGTTCGAACCATCCAAGCTATGGTTAGTTGTCTATATTCTTCTTGCCTCCTGGCCCAAGCAGTACATGTGTCATCATTTTTACTTTGTTCATTTACAGCACCAGTTTTTTTACTCTGTTCACTAGAGATTTTACTGAAGCTAAACTGGATGTGTACTTGTATTTCGTTTTTAAATCACCACCAGTATACATACTTCAAAGATTTGAACATATATAGGACTCTTGAAATTTATGCTTGAAATTTGAAACTGTTGACCTTACCTTTGCCCAAAGTACACAATATACAATAAGATCCTCCCACTTCAATCTTTAATTATTCTAACTACATATAAAATTAACTCTTGATCTTCTCCAACATCCCTTACCTTTCAAAAACTCAAAGGTTGCACTAGGGTTTTTTATTTTTATTTTAAAAAAACCCAGAAAGGCGTGTACTTTCCATCTCCCACCACTGCCATGCAACTGCACCCACTAGCCTTCCCATTACCTCGTGGATCATGATTGCACTGTTTATTAATTTGGACGGTTACAACCAAAAAGGCGTGCACTAGGGTTTAAGCCCCCCTTTTTTTTGTGAAGTAAAAAGATCAACCTTCAAAAAGCTTGCGACATTGATCATTAGCCACCAAAAGAAATCAAAAGATTCCCTTGCGGTTAATGGCAAAATTGAACAAAATAATCAAAAGGATGTCTAGCTGGGTTTGGGGATGTTTTAATATTTTGTCCTTGAAAAAACAAGAACACAAATTCCCAGACCAAAAGTAGTGGAGCCCCTTTTAGTCACTTATGTCCATTCTTATTGGAACTTAATATATTTATGTTTCTGACATATTTTTGACTCTGGTGTTTTTGCAAAGATCCTATTGTCTTTCTTAGATAATTTTACTCACTTCGTCAATGAGCTTCGGAGCTATCTCGACATTTTTTTCAATGAAAGACGAGGAATTTATTTATAAACTGATGTAGTTACGAGCAGAGTGGTTAAACGGGAGAAGATGAGTATCAAGAGATAAGCTATAAAACATTCAAAATAAAATAAAAATCAGGCAAACTAAACTAATCGCCCTGTTTGCTTAATAAAAGCAAACAAGTTAAAATATAAATATATAAAAGAAGATTATAGCCACACAACCAGCTCATCTTCTCTATGAACTCCCAGCTGTCAAATGATTCATTACATGATTACTATTTCTAAAAAAATATGTAAATTTTACAAGAAAAAACCTAAGACAAATATTGGAGATCTCATTGAACACACCTTGTAACCGCCGCGGCCTCATGTCATTGCTGCCTACGTACAAGAGTAATTGCATTATACGTGTGATAACTTAATTTTTATTATCTTTTTAAAATTTTAAAAAATATATTTTTGACACATTTACATCATTTCTGTCATATTTAATATCTTTTTAAAAGATTTTAAAATCCAAAAAAAACTGTTTTCAATACGCTCAACTATTAACGCGTTTATTTAAAAATATTTGTTTAATTTTTGTTATTGAGTTGATGCTGACATTATCTTATTAAAAAAATTAAAATTCAAAAAAATAAAAAAATAAGAAAAATAAAAAAGGGTGAAAAATAGGCAGAGGGACGAAAGACACAAATTAAGAAAATAAAGGATCAATATGAATTTAAATTGTTTAAGGACCAAGTAGTTAGAAGAAAGAGATAAAATTACATTGCTTATAAATAATAATAAAAAAGTAGGACAAGAGGGGGGGGGGGGCATAAAAAATAATAACCTAAGAAGGGCAAAAAAAAAAGAAAAAGAAAAAAAATACTAATAAAAAAAGGGAGACTCTTTATATATATATAAAATCCCTAGCCTCTTTTTTTCTTATAAAAAAGCAACACCATCATAATTCTCATAGATAAAAAGAATATGCACACATTTATATCCATTCTAAAAAAAACCAACCTCTCACCTCCTACAAATCACAATACACACACCTACAGTAACCTAAATTTGTAGCTTTATTTCTCTATATTTTTCTAAACAAAAAGCCACAAGATCAAGAATGACCCTTGCCATCTCTCTCTAATCTTTTCATTGTAAAAAACCAAAACCCACATAAAAGACCAAAACCCACATAAAACTCCATTTTCATCTTCCCTAAACTTTTTTCTTTTCCACCGTAACCACCACTACCACCAAACTCTATAACTGATTGGCCATCTATAGTCACAATATCAACGATGTTGTGAATAAATCCCCACACCTCTCTCTCATTTTTTTTCTCAAATCAAACTAGTCCATAGGCCCCTTTTCTTCTCTCTTTAACAACACTTCCAGCCACAAGCATAATCCATAAGTACTGGCAACACCGTCAACAACCATCGAACTAACTACAAAATAGCCATCACCTGCAGCACCTTTCCTTTTTATCTGGTTATTATTGTCTCCTTTTTCTCTTCTTTAAAGAACTCAATTATTTCTCTTTTATCCCTTTGAAGATAACTGCTAATAGCACCTCAATGGTGACAATAGTCGTATCCTAAACCACTAAGCTTGCCTCCATCCTTTAGAATAGTGATTGGTGGTGGTGAAAACTAGTAGACAAAGACTGAGAAGAAAAAAGAGAGAGGATTGGACCTTCAACTAAGTAGATCTTGTTTTTTTGATGTCTGTTTGCCTTACTGCCAATCCAAAAGTGAAAAGAAGATAAAGGAGAGCTTCAAATCCACCAGCTCACTCTTCTTCAGTGATGACGATGCGTGAATCCATGCATCGACAATGATGGTAGCGCGTGTTATATACGTTGCCAATGTTATAAAAGGCCTTTTAATGTGATTTCAGTAGATCTCGAACACACCAACCACTTTGAAAGGTCGATCTATAACCTCAAATAGTTTTTTAACAAATAGTTAAAATATTATGAAATTTGGGGTAAAATAACCTAAGAAGGGCGGCTATCTAAAAAAATAACCTAAAGGGGGGGGCTATCCAAAAAAATAACCTAAGAAGGGCAAAAAAGAATATGAAAGCCAAAAATGGTAATAAAAAAGGGAGACCTTTTATCCCCCCCCCTCTCTCTCTCTCTCTATATATATATATATATATATATATATATATATAAGAAAAAGCAACACCGTCAATTCTTATAGATAAAAAGAATATGCACACATTTATCCTCATTCTAAAAAAACCAACCTCTCGCCTCTTACAAATCACAATACACACACCCATAATAACCCAAATTCGTAGATTAATCTCTTTATATTTTTCTAAACAAAAAGCCACAAGATAAAAAATGACCCCTGCCATCCCTATCCTAATCTTTTCATTGTAAATGACCAAAACCCAAATAAAACTCCATTTTCATCTTCCCTAAACTTTTTTCTTTTCCACCATAACCACAACCACCACCAAACTCCATCACTCAGTGGCCATCCATAGTCACAATATCAATGATGTTGTGAATAACTCCCCACACCTCTCTCCCATTTTTTTTCAAATCAAACTAGTCCATAGGCCCCTTTTCTTCTCTCTTTAACAACACTTCCAACCACAAGCACAATCTGTAAGTATTGGCAACACCGTCGACAACCACTAGACTAACGACAATAATAGCCATCACCTGCGGTGCCTTTCCTTTATGTCTAGTTATTGTTGTCTCTTTTTCTCTTCTTTAAAGAACTCAATTATCTCTCTTATATCCCTTTGTATATAACTGCTAATAGCGCCTCCATGGTGACAATAGTCGTATCATAAACCACTAAGCTTGCTTCCATCCTCTAGAATAGTGATTGGTGGTGGTGAAAACTAGTAGACAGAGAATGAGAAGAAAAAAGAGAGAGGACTAGACCTTCAACTAAGTAGATCTTGTTTTTTTGATGTTTGTTTGCCTTACTTCCAATCCAAAAATGAAAAGAAGATAAAGGAGAGCTTTAGATGCACTAGCTCACTCTTTTTCAGCAACGACGACGCGTGAGTTGCTGACGCGTGAATCCATGCATCGACAATGATGGTAGCGCGTGGTACATGCATTGCCACTGTTACAACAAGCCTTTCAACAAGTGTCGCACCCTCGCGGCGGAGCGCGGCGTCTCGACGATCCTAGATTGATTTCAGGGTCATTGTTTATTTTGTAAAAGGGAGTCGTCACTTAGTATTATGGTCACTAGGAAACCTAACTGGTCTTTCATAGATTCTAAAGCAAGGGACTGGTTGCATAAAGGGAAGGTATTAGCACCCCTAGTACGCCCTACCTAAGGTAAGCTGCTTGGTGTTTGGTTTGTCTTATAATTGCTATGGTGTTGGTGTTTTCTAATTCCATCAGTTTTTCTAAGTTTGATTCTAACTAAATTTATTAAGATAAAAATCCAAGGAGATTCCATGTGCTTTAAAAGCTCATTTTCCCTTGGTATTTCAAGAGTTTGCGACTTGTAAATCGCAAGGAGAAGGGATAAAATTTAGAAATCTAGGGCGCTTTACAAGCCTATTTTTGCCCTAGTGTTTTATACTCTCACGGCTCGTAAACCGTGGAGTAAAAAATTAAAATGTTCTTGATTATAATTAAGGCTTCTTTCAAGGATATGTGCGGATTTATTATTCCTAGAAAATTATTTTGGATATTTACCACTCTGGGTTTCTTTATCCAAACATTAACAGTGAATAATAACAAATTATTCCCAATAATATTTTGGATATTCATCCTTTAAGGATTTTTTTATCCAAACATTAACGGTGAATAATAGATGAATTTCTCCCAGAATAAGATTTTATATTTTTTAGAATATTGGCCAATACCCTTTGGAGTTTTACAAACATGTTGTAAAATTCAGAAATGAAAGAAAACAATATTTTTTTGTTGTGTTTAAGAAATCCATGCGAAAAGACATTTTCAAAACTTCTAATATTTTTTGTATATAAAAAAATATTCAAAATATGTTAGGGTATTAGCTGTATGCAGCACACAAGAAAACAAATTTGATATATATGTATATTTGTCACATTGCATAAAAAAAAAACAGGTATTCTAACACAAGACTAATATTTTTACAACAAAACAAATTCAGACCTTCAAATAAATATGCCAAAAAAAATCATAAATCACTTTCTCTTTCTTTTATTTTTTTTAAGGAAAAAAAAACAAAAATAGGGGGTTCTGGCCGGGTCACTTGCCTAAGCAAGTGACCCGGCTGGACACAAAAGGGGTGCAGCTCTCTTCTGTGAATGGAGATCTACTGTTCAAGTGAATTAATTCACTTGAACAGTACAGACACATATATTACAAAGAAAAAGACCACGCTAAAGTGCAAATACAAAGCAAAAGAAAGCATGCAACAGGTGAATAGAAAACCAACCTGGAGATAGGGAAACTGCAGTGGTGTTGGAAGAGTGATGGTTGCTCGGTCTGCGTCTGTCCTTCTTCTTATGTTCTGTGTTTGGGTCTGCTTACTGCTTCCTTCTTTACTCTGCACCTCCATCACTTTCTCTACTGATTCCTAACTTTCTTTTCCCGTTTTTGTAGTTTTTATTTGCAGAAAAAAATGGAGCAAAGGCGTCTTTCTTGTTTTTCTTTTGCTGTCTCTTTCCTTTTATCTATTCTCTTCTCTCTCTTCTTCTTTCTTTTTTTTAGGTCATTATAAGGGCTTATATATAGTCTAAATATGTCTCTATTTAGGAAGGATTCAATGCATTAATCCTAGGACGCAAATCCCTACTGATTTGCAGTAAAAAAAATGCAAAAGGAAACTGTAATATTCTGATTTTATGTTGATGCTTTACGTCTAATTTCTTTCTAGTTTTAGAGGATGATGTGACTCTTTTCTTTCCTTCCATAGGGCCAGCTGCTCCCTTTGAAATGAGGCAACAAAAACGTGGTCTTCAGCTCCAAAAATCAGGCGTGATAAAAAAGGAAAACAACAGAGAAAAAAGAAAAGAAATCAGATGGAGGGTGTAGCTGCAAAGTCTTATTTTCCTTATTCGGTGTGGTAAAAATCCTGTCATTTATGATGATCCAGCCCCCTCTCCAGCTTTTAATATTCTTCTTCAATTCAATCCCTCATTTTAACACTTTTCGATTCAGTCCTTGGTCCAAAAAAAATCCTTTGAATCAGTCCCGCGAACTTGGGCTATATCCTTCCCGCGACAAACTTTTCTGCCTTCACGTTAGATATTCAAATGGGAATATCTTGAGCTTCTGATATCTAAATCAAGTGATTCAAAAGCCCAGATTCATCTATGCATCTAGGACTATAACTTTGATGAAGGAGTTGAAGTGAGATAAAATCTTTTTACAAAACAGAATCTAGCAGTAATTTGGTTGGTCAAAAGGGATATCCAAGTCTAACTCAAAAACTGACGAATGCCGAGAATCCTGATATGACTGAGAGTATGAACTAAGAACAAAAAATCACAAAAACTAGGCCAAAATTAGAGAGTTTTTTTTAGTGCAGACTCGGGTCAATATCCTTCTTTCGACAAAATTCTTTGCCTTCATATTAGATATTCAAATGGGAACATCTTGAGCCTCTGATATTGAAATCAAGTGATTCAAAAACTCAAATTCATCTACACATCTAGTACTATAACTTTGATGAAGGAGTCGAAGTGAGATAAAATCTTTTTACAGAACAAAAACTGACAGTAATTTGGTTGGTCAAAAGGGATCTCCACGTCTAACTCAAAAACTGACGAATGCCGAGAATTCTGATATGACTGAGAGTATGAACTAAGCATAAAAATCATGAAAACTAGGCCAAAATTAGAGAGTTTTTTTTAGTGCAGATTCGAGTCAATATCCTTCTCATGGCATAATTCTCTACCTTCACGTTAGATATTCAAACGGGAACATCTTGAGCCTCTGATATCGAAATCAAGTGATTCAAAAACTCAAAATCATCTACGCATCTAGGACTACAACTTTGATGAAGGAGTCGAAGTGAGATAAAATCATTTTAGAGAACAGAATCTAGCAATAATCTAGTTGGTAAAAAAGTTTCTTGATTTGACAACGCTAAGCATCCAAATCTGACTGAGAATCTGTCCTAAGAACAATGATGCCTAGGACCTAATAAAGGTGCAGGTCAATTTTTTAACATGTAATAAGTAACAGAATATAGCTAGGATGGTCAGATATCGTATGAAACCAAGTCAGAATCAGAGCCTACGTTGGAACAAAAAAAAATTGTGACAGTAGTAGAACCATTTTTTTAATGCAAATTCTGAGGGATTTATTCAACATTAAAGACCAAATAAAAAAAGAAATGAATTTAGCATTATGAAGACTCCTGATCAACCTAAGAAAACCTGATGATTTTGGTAGAAAAAGGAAAGGATGAAAAAAAAAGCAAAAAACAACTCAAACAGGGTTCGAAAAAAATATTTCTTTCTCCTCCGCTTTTGTCAATATTCTAGCAAACATGAGCTACACTCTTACACTCGGTTCAAAACAGGTATATACCATTTCTAGCACGTGGGGTCCAAAATTGAGTAATAACAACATGATTTCAGTAGATCCCGAACACACCAACCACTTTGAAAGGTCGATCTATAAACTCAAATAGTTTTTTAATAAATAGTTAAAATATTGTGAAATTAGGGATAAAATGCTCATTGTTGTGTGTATACTTTTTGAATTATTGTGTGTTTTAATTTGAGATGATTTGATAATCTTGTAGTGGATTGTGGGTCTATTCTCAAAGTTGTGATTGATAATTAAACATTAAATCTTGATTGATGAATGATGCTTGGGTTGTGTTGATTTGCTTGAATTAGTATGAGATTTGAATGTAGTTTGTGAAAATAACAAGACTTGTGTTGATTTTTGGTGTTGTTAGATATTGAGTTGATGAATGATGAATAAATGTTTGTTTTGAGTTGATTTTTTGATTAAAATAGTCAACATTTTTAATAGCCATAATTTCTTTTTTTTTTTGTTTTGCTAAACACACCTTAGTTTAATTTTTACTTATTTTTAGATTTTTGAAGGATCATGTTACAATTAATTTTGGGTTTTTTTTAATATAATTTTAACCCTTTTGTATTTAATATTTAAGATTGTAAACTTATATGTAGGACACTTTTATAGTATTAAATAAACCAGTTTTCTAAAAAAATTAAATTAGAAAAACAAAAAAAAATCTTTCTTAAAAAATATAGATATGTGTTTTAAATTGAATATGACCAAATTCTAATATAATCTTTATTTTTTTAAAGAAAAATCAATTAATGGATTTTATAAATAATTTGTAAATATCTATAAGAAATTGGCCTAAATTTTAAAAACACCAAAAAAACCAATTTATTTATTTTAAATATCATAATTATTAAACTTACATGTAATGCGTATTTTCAATATTGAAAAAGGAAAATTAAGCTCATAATAAATAAAATAAGCTCCTTATTTCTTTCCTTTTGTTTACTTATAATATTTAAAAATTATGAACTTATATGTAAAACTAATCCTAAGAGAAACAAAAATATAAAAAATAATAAAATAGATTTTGCATTTAGAATGAATAGGTTTGACCCATAAAACTATGGTTACTAAGGTGGATTTACTTTAATTAATAGATAGACCAACAATTAAAAAAACATAATAGAGCCTTAGTAATAATAAGACAAATGAATAATGCAGTGTATTATGGGTGATACTGTCTTCCATATACCTAACTGGTCCCCTTATCCATACTCTATAGACCACTTAGGATTTCTAGTGATCAAAATATTAGGTGACGACTCCAAACCTTTTAAGTATAAAAATGACAAGAGTCCCTTGTTCTTCCCATACTAAAGAACCTAATTTAGTAGAACGATTGTCACAACACTACACACGTGCGATAAAATGACGATTCCATAGGGGATTTTTCTTGTGGATTAAGTTTTGTTGTATTTCTGATTGTTGTGTTTTATTTTGGTTGGTCTATATATTTGTTTTGAACATGTATTTTATACATATTGCTCATGTATTGAATTTTAGATATGGATTAATGTCTTTATGGATCACATGCTTTAATTTTTGAGAGCATATAAAAGATTCCAAGTTAGGCAGGGGAATAACGATCTACCCTATGACTATTGGTTTGGGACTAAGTTCATGAAATACTCAACTCAGATCTAAATGATTGCTTGGTAATAGTGGTCATACATGCCTTAACCATTTTTTACAACACTTCTATACTGTTCTTACGAGGACCACCACTAGATAGATATGAGATTCTTTTGAGACCAGGTAGAAAACTTACCCATGTTTCACTTAATGACTAGAACTTGCCTATAGGTGTATGCTAAAATAATAAAATATAAAAGTTATAGATAAGCTTAGAAAGGCTAATCCATATCCAATATACATCCTCATAAGCATACATAAGCATTCATATGCCAAAATGTCTTTAATTTTGACCCTCTTTTTAAAATATTTTTCTAAAAAATTCAAAAAATAGTGAAAAAAAACAAAAAATCTAAATATAGTTTGTGAAATTAACAAGACTTGTGTAGATTTTTGATGTTGTTAGATTTTGAGTTGATTGATGATGAATAAATAGTTTGTTTTGAGTTGATATCTTGATTATAATAGTCACATCCATATTTTCTCTCTCTTTTTTTTTTAAATTTTATTTTGCAAACACACCTTAGTTTAATTTTTATTAATTTTGAAATTTTTAAAGGATCATGTTGCAATTAATCTTAAGCATTTTATACAATTTTTACCCTTTTGTATTTAATATATGAGTTTGTCAACTTATATGTAAGACATATTTCCAGTAATAAATAACTAGTATTTTTTAAAAACAAAATTAGTAAAACAACAAAAAAAGTTTTTTAGAAACAAATATAGAATTGTGTTTTAAATTTCATATGACTAAATTATAAGATAATCTTCATTTTTTAAAGAAAAATAAATTAATGGATTTTACAAATAATTTGTAATTATCTATTAGAACTTGGCCTAAATTTAAAAAACACTAAAAAAACCAATTTGTTTATTTTTAATATCAAAGTTTATAAACTTACACGTAAGGTGTGTTTTCAATATTAAAAAAGGCAAATTAATAAATAAAATAACACCCTCTATCTTTCCTTTTAATATTTAAAAATTATAAACTTGTACGTAAAACGTATTCCTAAGGGTAAAATTTTTATAAAAAATAGTAAAATATAATTTGGCTTTAGAATAACTAGGTTTGACCTATAAAATCGTGGTTCACGTTATACAGGTGGATTTGCTTTAACCAATAAACAAACCAATATTTAAAGAATACAACAAAGTCTTAGTAATAATTAGACAAACGACAATGCAGTTTACCTGAAGTAGGGTGTATTAGGGGTGATATTGTCTATCCTATACATAACTAGTATCTTATCTAGACTCTATACACTAGTTAGGATTCATAGTGATCAAAATATTATGTGACAACTCTAACCTTTTAAACTATAAAAGGATATGAATCCCTTATTCTTTCCACATCAAAAAACACGATCTAGAAGGATGATCATCATGATGTCGCGTATATGCGACAATATGAATTGGACTCCACAATCCAATTCTTAGAAGATGCATAACAATAATCAGTACTCAAAAAGAGATCCTTTCAAATTGCTAAAATCCCAACGTTATTGCATTCCTTAATATCTGTGGAACAAGAAAAGATACAAATAAATTTTTCTTAATGGTCCCTTAGAACATCCCCAATTCTTGAAGGTCGAGGCTTGCTATTTACAAATGCATTTGCATTTCATTTAAACATACCTCAAAGAGGCAAAATCCATAATGATTCACTATGCACTTTCACCTTAGTTGTCCATATAAGAATACCATTTGATGATCTTAGCGAGTCCATCCCAATATAACATAAACTACCATCGTAACATTTTTTCCATGTTGCCACTTTATTGAAAAGCAAGTAATATTTATAATCCCAATATGTTTCTACCTCATTGAAGATTAAATTATTTCGAGCATTCTAAATGGACCAAACTATTCCAAAGAAGAACAAAGACCATCCATTTCTTTGCATATATCCCAAGACATTCCAAACCACTGTAAGTAAAAATCATCCAATGGCCTTGGTAAGATCTATTGATGGCCTAACCAAGCCTCCACCCGTGACCATAACTACCTGCAATCTCATAATAAAGGAAGAGATGTTTTGTATTCTCAATTTATTTTTTACAGAAAGTGCAACTTAAATCATTAACTTATAACATATCTCATCGATGAAGAAAATATATTATAAGTAGTTTATTCATAATTGCAAGCCAAAGATTAAACTCAACCTTAAAAGAAATGGAAGAGGACCATAAATTGGACTGAAATGACTTATCTCCTGGAAGAAGAATTATCTCAATAAAGGCTGAGCAACTTTTCATATATATATAAAAAATACCTTTCGGATCTGGTCTCAAAATCTTACTATCTACAATATTTTGGCTTAAAAAACCATAGATAATAGTTACAAAAGTTCCATTTCCCTTTTTTACCCAATCCTATAGTCTTTTTCTTTATGATAATGACCAATCCTAGGTAAAGTCATTCCATGTTCCCATCTTAGAGATTAAAGCATTTGTATTTGCACACTTAACATAAAGACCAGGAAACCTGTATTTGAGAGCATAATCTCCTAACCATTTTGAAGTTTGAAAATATGTTTGAGCTCCATTTCCAACAGCCATTGGAATTACATTTTGCAATCCAATAAAATAGTCATCCACACTATTAAAAGTAGCAGAAATACCATTCCAAACGGGTGAAAAAGCCCTTGTAAATCTCGAAACCACTCCAATATTGTCAAGTTGATATTTATATATAAAAAATCCTCCATGCTATTGGAACATCATTATTTTATCATCATAACCATTTAAACATAGCTATTTGTGTTTTTTTTTCAATAATAAACCCAACTCCTAACCCTCATTTAGCTTTCAGTCTAGATAGGACATTCCAAGCCACCTTACAGATAGATTGTTTATTCATATCTCCACCTCATAAGAATTGTCTTTATATGGTAACAATGTTCTTAATTAAACCCGATGAGATTTTAAACAAAGACATATAGTAAAGAGAAAGATTGGACAACAAAGATTTTACCAAACAAAGTCTTCCACCTATCGAGAGAAAGAGTCTTACCTTTCCAAATCTTGAGAGTTAAGACAAGATTTGATCTTTTCCAGAATTGATTTCCAAGTGGATCATGGTCTCAAATTTACTTATAGAAGAGGGCATAGGTAATTCATAAGTAAACAATTTAATTTACATTTTAAAGAATCATCCACTTCTTTAGTAAATTCTAAATTAACATTAATACCAATTAAAATATTCGTATAAAAGTTAACTTTCAAACCAGACTACTCTCTCGACATATAAGAAACTTGAACTTGAGGCCTTTTAGATAGGAAGCATTAGCTCTAATACTTCTGATCAAGAAGGTCTCAAGTTCAAGTTTCTTATATTAATCTTTTGATATTTTTTGTTGTTTTGTTTACAACATTGTTTATTTAACCTTCACGTACTCAACTTTCACTTTGATTAATCTTTTTTGACTAGGAAAACTTCAAAATTTAAAAGTTTGGGTGCTGTCAAAAATAAAAATGAAATTGAAAATAAAATAACAAATGAAATACTACAGAGATAATGTATAATTTTTAAGGATGCAAAACACTTATTGTTTAAGAAATAAGTCTTGATTTTAAGGATATGATTAAAAAAAATTCACAATCTCAAGACTGAACTATAAAATTCTCAAATTAAGTTTGGAGGAGCCATGACATATTGACATCCTTAAACTTATACTATAAAGGCTATTTGATCTTTTATAATTTGTTAATCAAATTATTCCCGATCCGATTACAATAATATAGCTCAAAGGACTTGAAGGTTGCACTATGAGGTTTTAAAATAAAATATAAAACATCAAGTATGTTTTATAGAATTCCACTTAGTGTGGCCACCAACCGCCATCTCTCACCGGCAGTGATCACAATTTTATTTAATCTCGAAGCTTTTCTTATCCCGAATAAAAAAGAGAGACTGACAACCTAATTTGATGATGCTTAAACAAAGTTCAAAAAGTTTAAGATCAAAATAATCAATTAGCATGATCATTAGCCACCAGAAAGAACAAATTAAGATTCTCTTGAAGTTATACCGAAAGAAAGAAAAGGTCATAAAGGGAGAGGTCTCCCTACATTCGGGAGGGATGCATGTTTATATGCATGGAGCAGAAAAACATAAAATTATTTTTTCCTAGGATGGGAATTCTATCATTTGTATTTTAGAAAAAGATTTTATTGTTCTTTCTTTTTATTTTTTTGAAGTGCTGTATCAGTAAACTTCAACGTTATTATTCGATTATCTCTAAGGCTTTTTACCTTTGGTTAGCAGTTGACATGTTTTAATTCATGTCTAAAACATTGGGGCTTTTTTTATTTTTGAAATGTGGATTGCTTCATAGTCCCTCGGAATATATCTGCAAACTGCAATATAATTTTTATTACTTAAATCTCGACGAACGAAATTGTAGTAGGGTTCATCAGTTCTGCCTCTTGAGTTCTCCATGATCCTAATATTTTTCTTCCTTTGCAAGCGAATATCATAATAAAAATCTTGAGGGGTTTGTTTGACTACAATAATTTTGTTTAACTGTATACTCCAACAATGCATGCAAGTTATTTCAAGTATGATCCTCATATTTATTTATTTTTTGATAAGCAAAAGAACAGAATAAACAGCGAAGTACATAATCCACAAGGCGAAAAATCCCAAGCTCAAGACAGCAGAGGAGATTTGCGAGTTATTTCTCTAACCAAAATGGTGCAAGGTAGGATTTAGGTAGTGTGCTAATTCTCTTTTCTAGAATGAGGTAGCTCGGTCTATCTTTCATTTAAAATAGAAAAGAAATATATCTTAATTCATAAAACACACACACACTCACGTAGCTAGTGAGTTTAACATTCACAAATAAGAAAGCGAGTTCAACTGATAAAATCACTTGATGTATATACCATCTCAACTAATCATTTCTTGCATGCAATTGCTATCAAAAGGACTAAGAGAGGGCAAGACACTCTCCATTATAGATGTAGCCCAGAGTTCAAAGGGCATTTCAATGATTAAAAGAAGAAGACAGAGGAATGGAGAAGAAAACATATTCTATAGAGATCAGTTACCAATGATCAATTAATAACACAACCTTTTTATTAAAAACTGGAAATACATATATACAACCCGCGATTAAAATCTCAAGGAACACAAACCCAGAACCATAAAAGTGACATAACAGCAAATCATTGCCTTAATTAGTTGTGGATGGAATGGCCAACACCTGGACTATGACCAGGGTTTGTTGGTCGAAAAGCCTCCACGAATCCATCACTAGTTTTAACAGTATGGTGCAAGTGATTACATGGGCTAGCACTATTTAATAAAGTGTTTCTTTCGATGCTCTTCCCTCCAGGATTGCAGCGTTTGGCATGCTTCAATGCTTTTTTCAGTTCTAAACTCCTTCCTTCAACACAAAGGATATTGTAAGACAACAACATTAGTAAGAAAAACAAGCAAGTGCAAGCTGCATTGGCCATTCTCAGATGGGATGAAATTATCAGAAACTTAACTAGTGTTACAACTCTAAGAACGAAACTGATCGAAGTGTACTCAATGTAAGAGTAAGATAGAAAGAGGTCAGAGAAGATGAAGATACTCATAACCCTTCACTTCCATCGGTATTTAAAGACTTACAAAGCTGCTGCATGTGAGGCCCTAGACAATCTAAAAGCGAATAAATAAATAAAGATAAAAATAAAAAAATTCCTAACATCAAGGAAGATTCCTTAAGGTCTACTAACCTAAATTTAAAGGTTACTAGAAGAAAAGGGGAACTGAACCGCTGTAAGTTGTCTGCAACCACTATTTTTTGCAAGTCTGTCTTTCCTTCCCCCATGTTCAACCCCTAAGGCAGGAGCAGTGACAGCTTTGCTTTCATGTGACCTGGCTGTACATTATACAAATATGCATGTTACACTTGCAAATATTGCCTCTTTATGTAACCTTAACTGTACAATGAACCCAAGGGCCATTTTCATTCTCCCTCCTCCCTAACTTCATCTTCTATTTCAACAAAATAATCTCCCTAATATGAAGATAAAAATGTTCTAAAGATCAACAAGTTCACATTTCAAAAAAGTCCATTTGTTATTATATGTTCTATACTACCTTCTTTATATATTAAAAAATTAGGTTGTTTCGTTTTTTGTTTGCTCAAAAAATATTTCATGATAATTTTTTGAATATCTTGCTTCTTCATTCATAAAATAAATTATCATATTGTAGTATAATTTTTAAATGCACTGCTAGGATATTACAGGCATATAAAACAAAGAATGAAGACAGTCGATCAAGCTTGTCACTGCAAAGCTATTAAGGTGCACGGGGTCTTACCGTCTTGCCATTGATAATAATTTATCATTGTAGTATAATTTTTAAATGTATTAGGCTATTATAGGAGTATACAATGAAGTATGAAGAATTTTTTGAAAAAAACTTGAAAATAACTAATTTATCTTAAAAACGTTAAATAGAATTTGGTCATTTCTTTTTTGAAAATCTATGTTCTGTACTTTCCCTTGAGATTTTTTTTACATCATCACTACTGTTGTTGTTGTTATAATTTTAATAAGCAAGTAGACCATTATACCAATTTTAAACTAATTAAATTGGAGGAAAGAACGAAAAGATGCTACAGAGGAGCATCAACACAGGATTCCATTGGAGTAGTTTTGGTATTGCTTCCATATATGCTTTGTTTAAAGCAATGAAATATATATATATACACACAAATAGCACAAATCATATTCTGTCGATTAAATTGAAATTCAAATATTTGGAATGGAGTAGCACCACTGAAAATAAAAGTTTTTTTCTTTTTATGATTAGCAGTACAAAATCATCTATATACAAGAGACTTTCTTCTCATCCAACACCTTCTTTCATTGGAGCAAGCTTCATGTCTGTTTTGTGCATCAGACATAGAGTCAACAAATCATCTTCTCTTTTAGTGCTACTTTGCTCGGCAACTATGGACAAAGTTCCTTACACGGTGGGGGTTGGGGGTCCTTGGTGCGTTCCAAAGACTATGGAACCTGCTTTCATATGACATTGCTTGAAATGAAATTTTGGTTAAGCAGGAATCACCTAATCCTTAACCAAATCTAACCGAACTGAGAATCATGTTTTTCTTTAATTCTCCACCGGCTATCAGCTTGGTTAAAGAGCTGTAAAATGAAATTTTGGATACACAGGTAATGGTCTGCTAATAACTGCATACAAAATTTACAAATGGTCCAACTAGGACCTTGGCTGAGCTTCTTAGATAGATGAATTAATACTATAATTTTATTTTTTTCCTTCTAAAAAACAACTAGTTTACTTTGACTCTTGTTTTTCTTTGTTAGCCACACACTAAATGGCTAGCTTACATCAATAATATTGCTAGATTATCATAAAAAATGGAATTTGAATGAAAAGTTATCGTTTTAACACTTAAAGATAATTTTTGATAAATTTTTGCATATACATACAGACTAAATTTGTCTCAGTTAGGTTATATAAAGGGATTCACATTCGGATCATTAGTGAAGTATAAAAAATTTTTCTTGTTTGTTAGAGAATAATATAAATCATATCTTGAGATCTTACTTACCAGTTTAAACTTGTAGGTTGAGATGATTCTTTGATATGGTATTAGAGTTTTGATGACCAAGCAGTCACGAGTTCGAATCTCACTATCTCTATTTATTTGATAAAAATTAAGTACAAGGTAATGTAGGCATATTCAAGTTTTAGGCCAAAATGACTTTCATTTGAGGGTGTGTGTTATAAAATAATATAAATTATATCTTAGGACCTCACCAAATAGTTTAAACTTTCAGGTGAAGATGGTTATTTGATAAAGCTAACAACTCGAATGTGGATATACTTTGTTGTTACCCATTTCATAGCCCCAAAAAAATAAAAAATAAAAAGAATAAAAAGAGAGAAAATACAAAAAAATATTGGAAAAAAATAAAAAAATATATTATTAAGAAGAATATACTAAAATGCCTAGAAAATTGCTAAACATTGGTCGAGGAAGATCAAAATATATAAGATTGAAAAATTTGACAGTGTATCTTTGAATGATAAAGGAGCTATTAGTAAAGAAAATTCAATTTAAAAAGGAAAATTTAAAATTGGATGCTTAAAGACTCAATTGGAATTTTTTTAATGTTTAATTCAATTTATTGAGGGTTTAGCAAGAAACATTGATTTTTGAAGTCAATTTAGGCTTCAATTGAAAGAAATTAAAGTCTAGAGGTCGAATTATAATTTTTAAGAGTTAATTTGGTTAAATCAAGGGCTTAATTACACAACTATTAAAGTTTGACGGGAAATTGAGGAATTGATTGAAAAAATCCAAAACCAAGGACCAAACTGAAAAAGACACGTTAATGTAAGCTTTGAAATTGACCATATAAGGGTTCAAATTGAAGAAATTAGAAATTTATTGGTCAATCAAGGGTTGAAATGCACAAATTCAGAACCAAGGACTAAAATGAAAATAGCTGTCTACTTTAGGGCTGGCAATTGAGTTTGGCAAGGGTAGAGTTGCATGAAATTAAAAGTTTGGAGGTAATTACGGGTACAATTAAAAATAATTGAAAGAATAGACTTAATTGAAATTTGCCAAATCCCAATTAAGAATCCTAAAAGACGTGTCGTTTAGACTTAATAAAGAGAAGATAAATGACACATTGTTCGTTAGCTTGCATCTTTATTTTGACAGTTTTGGTTGATTAATTTGGCATCTTCAAACAAATGAATGTAGAGCTACTGATTTTCAAATTGAGCAAAGTTAAATCTAAATGAAAGTTGTGCACCTCGTTTACCAACTTCAGGTGATCTTAGGCGGTGATGACGTTAGAATGGCTTTGACGAGACCTTCAAAGTGGACAACTCAGTCATCTCTGCTAGTGCAACCATCATGAAAAAACTAATTTGGTTTTCATGTGTTCATAAACAAAGGCTCCTCAATGGGCTCTTATCAAAGAATTATAAACAACACTTCTCTCAAGATTAAGATGTTATAAATGGATTTAAAACCTCACAAAACCCTATAAATACCCTCCCAAGATCAAGAAAAAGAATGAAAAGAAAAAAGAGGAAGAAAAAATAAAATAAAATAAAAGATAAAAATAAAAGAAATATCAATAAGAAACATAAGTGTAGAGGTTCAAAAGTCTAAACAAAAGTTTTCTGAAAAGTTTGGAGGGCAAAAATTTTCCAAAATAAATCCAAGAGAGAGTAGTTGTTATAGGTATATATTAAGGAAAGAGTCCACATATATGTAAATACATTATATATAGGGATAGTTATCATGTGTAGTACATTCCACCATTGTATTGTATACAACCCTAAAGGTATAAATACAAAAGGATGGTTGGTTTATCAATCATTCATCACAATTATACAAAAGACTCTTTCTAATCTTAACTTGGTATCAGAGCAAAAACAAACATCCAGCAGCCTTCTATCGTCCAGCAGTCTCCTTTCCCAGCAGCTTTCTTTCATACTTCTCCCTTACATCCGGTTCTCTTCTTCCAGCAAATATCAAGAACGTGTTCTGCCAATCTTCTTCCTCCTATGGACAATCAAGAACTTCATTATTCTGCTGCATCTGCACCCCAATCTTCTTTCTTCATTATGGCGCCGACAGCCACCCATGGTGTGTCCCCTGCTGCTGCCATCATATCTCTTCCTAACACGCAACAGGTAATGTCTTTAAAACTCTCCAATACCAACTTTTTGTATTGGAGGATGCAGATGAAGCCGTTCCTCTTGGGCCAAGGCGTATACTCTTTTGTTGATGGCACATCAACATGTCCTCCTCCTCATCTGGAATCTGCTGCAGTATCTTCATCCTCTGTCAATCCTGCCTACTTGACATGGAAGCAGCAAGATCACCTAATCATGAGTGCCCTCTTATCTTCTCTCTCGGTGGAAGTTCTGCACTTAGTGGTGGATTGTAGCACCTCCCATGATATATGGAGAACGCTGGAAACAGCTCTTGCGTCTCCTTCAAATTCCAGGATCATGCAGCTTCACGGTTCCTTCCAAGAGCTACGCCAGCAAGATGATTCTGCCAGCACCTACTTGCAGAAGGCAAAAGCATTGTTTGATGAACTTGCTGCGGCTGGTAGACCAATCTCCTTGGCAGAATTCAACCTATATGTGTTTCGGGGGTTACGTAGCGAATTTAAAGATCTTGTCACCAGCTTGTCTACCAAGGCTGACCCCATCTCCTACACTGATCTCCATAGCAGTCTACTTACACATGAATTTCTTCACAGAGCTGCTCTCCAACCAGTAGTAACAGCACCTCTGTTACCAACCCCACTGCAACAACCAGCTGCTTTCTTTGTGCAGAATCACTCGGGCTTCAATAATGCTAGACAAGGCAGGTTTCGTGGGGGCTGGAGAAATAATAATAATCGCAACAATGGTTATCGTGGAAATAATGGAAACAACAGTTATACCTCAGGTCAGCAATTTGGGCAACAAGGACACCGATTCTCCTCAGGACAGTTTTCTGGATCTCCCTCTCGGCTATCAGGACAATTTGGGCAGCAAGGTAATCGCTTTGGTGGGTATAATCGCAGTGTAAAATGTCAGCTGTGTTATGAGTATGGGCATACTGCCCAACAGTGCTCTCAGTTGGCTAATCATCCTCTTCAAGCCAATGCCAATCTCGCTTTTAATAATGCCCCTACTGATGATCATTGGGCTGCTGTTAAACGTATCGTACGTTACCTGCAGGCTACAGCAACCTATGGTCTGCACATTACTCGAGACTCTCTTTTGACTCTTCATGGTTTCACTGATGCTGATTGGGCAGGTAGTATTGACGATCGAAAATCAACAGGTGGTTATCTTGTATACCTTGGTTCTACACCTATCTCATGGAAATCCGGGAAACAACGCACTGTTGCTAGATCTTCTACAGAAGCAGAATACAAAGCCTTGGCTGATGGTACTGCTGAAATTTTATGGATTCGTTCTTTATTGGCAGAACTTCGGATTTCCACTTCGTCCATGACTACGTTATGGTGTGATAACTTAGGGGCCACCTTCTTATCTGCCAATCCGGTGTTCCATGCCCGTACTAAACATGTTGAAGTTGATTATCATTTTGTCCGTGATCGCGTTGCTAAGAGAGAAATTCAGGTACGGTTCATCTCTTCAAAGGATCAACTCGCGGATGTTCTTACCAAGCCTCTCCCTCCAGTCTCATTTGCTTATTTTAGATCCAAGCTTCGGGTGGAATCTCCACCTTCAGCTTGACGGGGTGTATTAAGGAAAGAGTCCACATATATGTAAATACATTATATATAGGGATAGTTATCATGTGTAGTACATTCCACCATTGTATTGTATACAACCCTAAAGGTATAAATACAAAAGGATGGTTGGTTTATCAATCATTCATCACAATTATACAAAAGACTCTTTCTAATCTTAACTGTATATATTGCTGATCTAAAAGTAGTTCATTTGTGGCCTATTTTTGTTTTTTTTATTTAGTTTGTTTTATATTTATGTTTACAAGCATAGAAAAGAGGTTTGCAATTTTAAACAAATGATGTTGCATTTACCTCTTTATTATTGTGATTTTTATTTAATGAAGTTATTTTGAAGTTTTTTTTGTTGATGTTTTTGATGTATTAAAGTTGCTGTTTAAGTTTATTTTTAATATACAATGTTGTTTTAGTTTTTGCTTAACTTAAGCTATGCATGTTAAAGCAAGGGTGTTTACCATGGGTTTGTTAGGCCTGTTCAAGCACAAAATGGGTTCAGAAAGTCAATTTTGAATCAATGTTGCATGGACATTTATGTTTTTTTTTAAGTTGATAGTTTTTTTTATTTGATACATCATGCTTGATTTTGATACTTTAATATTTTTTTATTAGTTTTTTGGTTCAAACATGTTTGTTTATGATATTATAACTTATTGGGATAAAAAGAGCATGTTTTAAAAGTAAAAAGTATCTATTTTTAGGTTTGGCAGAGGCTGCCTTGGCTAGAAATTTTCTAGTTTGTTAGGCAATGTTCTTTGTGTTATTGGGAAGAAAATTACCTTAGTCCCTAGGTTTGGACCAATTTTGGTTCATTTCTTTGCACGAAACCCTTCACTATGCATGATTAATCAATAATCTAGTGTGTATTTGCATCAATAACATGATTTCAATGATTTTTAATCCTAAAATTTTGGTTTAGAACTGAAACCTATTTTGATAAAATTGTGATATTTAAGTGATAATCGAAGTGAATGAACGCTATATTATTGACTTTTGCATGATTTTCAGCATGCACGTGCCTTCGTTTTGACCAAATCTAGTCTGTTTTGGGTTCAATGTTGCTGGGTTGGTTTTGATATTTTTAATTGTTCTTGGTGTTTTTTATTTTTTTTAATGTTTAATCCGTTTTGTTACAGTTTTTTTTTTGTGTTTTTGGGTGTTTAATCTTTCTTGGCTTTGGTTTTGTTTTTGGGTTGTTTTCAAGTCAAACTAGGATTTTTGGTTCGGTTTATAGCCGAACCAAAAATTTCAGGTCAACCCAATTAAGTCGACTTAGTCTGGTTAGGTAAAAAAAGTATGGGTCAAACGGTTTAATATCCTGTTTGGTATGCCATAATTTTTGTTAAAGGGTTTTTGGGTTTAAGGGTGTGTTTGGAAAACTCCCTTTAAGCCTATTTTTATGGTAGTTTTATTGCCAAGAAAAATGGGTTTTTGAATATTTTTTTTCTTGCATATGACTAAAAATTCTAAAGTTATTTAAGCATTTTTTTTTTTATAAAAGTCTAAAATACTTTGTCATGTTTTTTCTTTTTAAATATTGCATGGATTTAACAATAAGTTTGTAAAATTTCAAAGGATTTTGACCCATGTTTCAAAAATACCAATTTTTTTTAAAATTTTATTTCTTTTAATATGTAGAATTATGAATTTATACATAAAATAAATTCCTAATATTAATTTTTTTTTGTTTCTTTTAATATACGAGATTATGAACTCATATGTAAGACATATACCTGATATTAAATAAAAAGAAAGTTTATTTTTTTTATATTGGCATTAGAATAATTAGGTTTTTAATTTGATAAGATGATGACTTCTTTTTTTTATCGAGGAGGACTTTTCTTAAACTTTCGACAAACAAACAGTTAGAAAATATAATATTTTTTTAATTTATATCAGACAAATAAACAACAGAGCTTAATTCATATAAGACGTACTAAAGGTGTTAATACATTTTCTTTATGCAATCAATCCCTTTACTAAAACTCTAAGACTAGTCAGGGTTTGTAGTGACTAAAATATTATGTGGCAACTTGTATTTTTTTTTACTAATAAAGGACAAGAATTCCTTATCCTTTCACCTATATCATTCCCGACGATGCCGATTCAAAAGGATAATCACCGCGACGCCGTACACGTATAACATAATTAAAGCGATAAAGAATGAAAACAAGCAAAGGGAAAAACTCTTTCAAGGATGCATTGCCGTTCCTTGTCTTATAAAAAAATAAAAATAAAAACAAAATAAAAACAAAAAATAAAAATTGCATCTCTTACTTTTTTTCCTTTTTGCCATGCCTAATATAGTACTTGAATGAAATAAATAAGAATAAAAATTATACCACTTAAAGCACTATTTCGTACTTGCAATATTGTATCTATATTTTGACTGATGATGGTCTGAATCTAATCTTTTAAAAATATTAATTGTGGACAAACCTGAGACCCAAGAAGGTGGAGAGATTCTCTTGGCCTACTTTCTTCCACTATTAAGAAGATTTCGTTTTAAGGGTTTAATATAGTTAGACCTAACCACATATCTATTGGCAGCTAGTGATGTAAATTCCCAGTCAAAACACTTGAAATTTTTTCTCCTCTGGTCTTTAGTATCTTAATAACCACTGTAAAATAATACTGCTAGAAAGGCCAAAAGCAAAAGCAAAAGCAGCGCATTGAGTTTAAAATCTCCATGTGATTCCCTTCGACAACTTGTAAGCTATAAAGAAAGCGTGTACGACACCAATATCCTATATAGATATAAATCTGTCAGGCCACACTCTTATGGGAATCTAGCTAAGATGGCTACGATATAGGATTCCAGTGTAAATCATAGCTTTCTATAATTTGCGGCTGGCTAGCTGTTTAATGCCAACCAAATTATAGCAAGTTGGTGCTGTTTTTGTTTTCGAACCTTGTGATTGTAATATTTTCATGGCGCTTTGGGTCATACTTCACATGGTATGTGCTCCTTTTTTTCCGATCGTTTCTCTAGCAAAATAAAGCTCACTTCTACCCAATATATCATGCCAGACAAGTTCTTATTCAATTGGGAGTGCTCAATTTGCTTTTACAATGAAGATTCTTTCTTTCCTCATAATTTTAAACAAAAGATTCTGTCCACCAATTTTTTCTTTGAACAAACCTTTTTTTATGAATAATGCTCAAGATACCAACACTTTATTAACTAAACTAATGTTCTTGTAATAACGAAAAGTTTTTAAATCATTTTAAAATATGGATTTACCACATTCACTGTTTTTTATTAACGTTATTTGATGAATCAATTAATAAACCAACCACTATTAGTGTAGGATATAGTAGATTTTGTGATAAAGGATATCATATATAGATTTGGAGGATATGGACTATTTTGGTTGGTATTTTGCGTGTAATGCTGAGAGAAGATGAAGGATATCATGGATTTTATGATGCACTGATGTGTTTAACTTGTCAAGGGTAAGCGAAAATGATTTGCTGGGAAGCACTTGATCTTATAGCTGTGGCTATTATTAGAAGATCCTCCAAGGACCAAGTGCCAAGGGAGTTGTGCCTTCCCAGACTCTACTACACCTGCTCGCAACAGTATAGACGTTTCCAGGAGGCAAACCTCTTGATAACTCTATGTATAGTTAGCTATATTTATCTATGTGCGACAAGCACATCACGCAAGACCTATAAACTTTATACTTTGTCTAGTCTTTCCGAGATAGCATGCTTCCGTATTATCGTGAGCTTATAAAACAAATATATTTAATAATGTTATAATTGTAAATCAGTGCTAGATAAGTAATAAAAATTAAAGGTATAATTGAACTAATATTTCATGACGGTAAAAAAAGTTGTGTTGGAAATCAAAAACTTAGAGACTGAACAAAATAATTTGTAGCAATTCATAGTATTTTGTGAGTAAAAATACAATGCTTTCCCCACATGATTTAGCTTTTCTGTTAATAATAAATAAATAAATTATAAAGCTAAATTCTCTACCAATTTAATATTAAAAAAAATCGACAAAGATAATTTTGGAAAGAAACAAAATTTAAATTATAAGAGAAAAAATAATATTTCTAACACACGTTATTATATTAACAAATGTGGGTGGGCATGAACGCGTCTAGACCCACCTTGGGGGTAGGCATGGACGCGTCCAGCTCCATCCCTAAGCTGGGCGTGCACACCTCCACGCCCACCTTGGGGTTGGGTGTGGAGGTATCCACGCCCACCTTGGGTTTGGGCGTGGACACGTCCAGACCCATCTTGGGGTTGGCGTTGACGCGTCCAGACCCACCTTGGGTGTGGGTGTGACTGTGTCCAACCCCACTTGGGTGTGGGCGTTCACTACAAGATTTAACAGTTTTACCAACAGAATTTTTTCGTCGGTGTAAGACACATATTCCATCGGTAATTATATTACCGACGGAATCACAGACGAAAATGATCTGTTGGTGAATCGTTCGTCGGTAAATCCGTTGGTAATATAATCACCGACGGATTTACTGACGGAACAGACGCGTCGGTAATAATCACCGAAGTGCATTGGAGCCTCCCTAGCGCCAGGTGGCCCTCGGGTGTGCACAAGCGCCAAGTGACGCTAAGTTTTGCCACAACGCTAGGTGGCGCTCGGATATAGCCTAAGCTAGGCGTGGATGCATCCAGCCCACCTTGAGGTTGGGTGTAGACGCGTCCATGCCCACCTTGGGTTTGAGCGTGGACGCGTCTAGGCTCACCTTGAGGTTGGGCATGGACGTGTCCAGCTCCAACTTGGGTGTGGGCGTGGTTGTGTCCAACCCCACTTGGGGTTGGGCGTGGACACCTGCAGGCCCAATGTCGAGTTGGGCGTGAACGCGCCCAGAATTTCATTTATACTAAAAATAAAAATAATTAAAACACAAATAATACTATTTTTAATATTATTACTTTTAATCATAATAAAAATTATAAAAAATAATACTATTTTTAATATTAATACTTTAAATCATAATACAAATAAAAATAATTATAACACAAATAATACTATTTTTAATATAAATACTTTTAATCATAATAAAAATAAAAATAATTATAACACAAATAATATATTTTTTTCAAATTTATTAATTATTTTATTAATAATATAAATTAAAATAATAATAATAATATTTATAACACACCCATGCACCAGGTGGCACTCGCGTGAAGTCAATCGGGCTTTTTGCCATGACCTGAGTGCTAGGAGCCGAGCGCCAGGTGGCGCTCGGACATAGGCCAAGCTGGGCATGGACGCATCCAGCCCACCTTGGGGTGGACGTGGATGCATCCACACCCACTTTGGGTTTGGGCGTGGACGCGTCCAGCCCACTTTGGGTTTGTAGAGCAATGTTAGTGATAATTTGTGTGCAAGTTTGGTCAAATTTGGTGGACGTTAGAGGCATTAAATACACATTTTTATTTTTGTGTGCAAGCTGTCATTTTAGAGAAAATTGAAGATGAAGATGAATTGTAACCAAAACAACGCCGTTGTGGTAAAGTTCATTTTGGTCCTTTGAGTTTTGATTTATCTCATCGACACCCCTAATTGGCTTCAAACTTTCAATTCCATGCAATTTTATCCCCGTACAAACTTCAACATCAACCTCATATTTGCGTGTTCTTTTCAATTTGATCCTTAGTCTTGAATTTATGCAATTTGACCCTCGATTGACCATTAAACTTTTAATTTCTTCAATTTCATCCCTAGTTTTAATCAATTAGGCTCCTATAGTTCAACGCCTTTCACAACATGGTCCTTGGCTGTGAAATTTTTCAATTTGACGCCTAATTGACCTCAAAACTATAATTTTCTTGCAAATTTTCCCATGATTTCAATCAATTAACTTGTTAAAAATTACATTTGATCTCTTAAAATTTCAATATTCTCAAATTAAGCTGAAATTGGGCTTCCAAACTTAATTGTTTTTACCAATTAACCCCTTAATAAAATTAATTTGACCTATTAAAGTATAATTAAGTCCTTGCACTTAATTAAATCCTTCAATTGGACCTAAATTAATTCTTAAACATAATTAAAATTTAATTTGGCCCATGATTAAATCAAATTAGCCTATTAAAAATTTAATTATTTTCTTGGACTTAATCATTTAATTTGACCATGAATTTGCATTTTTCATTTTTAGGCATAATGAGGGTAAAATTAGGTCTCAAATTTCCGTCAAATTTGCAGCTTGATTTTTTCTATATTTTCTAAAACTCTCCCTGACTTACTTTCTCTATATTGTGGTTGGAAAGCACACTCAGAGTATAAACTAGAAATGTTTTCTTTTGAAATGGTAAAATTCAAAGATTTTGGAAATGGTCGAATTGTCATGGGTGACCTTCCCAAATTAAAAATGAAAAGAGTTTTAAAAGTGGTCTCATTGTAATGGGTGACCTGCCCAGTTGAAAAATATAGAGATTTTTCAAAGTGGTGGAAAATGTGAAGGTTTTTCAAAGTAGTGAAAAATAAAAAGTCTTAAAGAGATGACATGATAGGGCTCAAAGACACATTTGAAAGGTTGTAGGGTTAGAAAACATATTACTCAAGAGATGAGGGCTCAAAGGCACACTCGAAGGGAGATAGGATTAGAAAATACACTACCCGAGAGATGAGGGCTCAAAGGCACACTCGAAGGGAGATAGGATTAGAAAATGCACTACTCAAGAGATGAGGGCTCAAAGCCACCCTCTAAAGGAGGTATGGTTAGAAAACACACTACTCGAGAGATGAGGGCTTAAAGACGTACTCGAAAAGAGATAGGGTTAGAAAACGCACCACTCGAGAGACGAGGGTTCAAAGTCGAGCTTGAAGAAGAAAGATATGGCTAGAAAGTGCGCTCGGAAGAAGGTAGGGTTAGGAAACGCCCTACTTGGGATACATGGGCTAAAAAACACACTAAAAAAGAGGTAGGGTTAGAAAATATACTACCCGGGAGATAAGGGCTCAAAGATGCTCTCGAAAGGAGGTAGGGTTAAGAAACACACTACCTAAAAGGTAAGGGCTCAAAGGCGCACTAAAAAATAGGAATATAGGGCTATAAAGCATTTATGAGAAGCGAGGGCTTAAAAGCGGATTCAAAGGGAAAAAAATAGGGTTGTAAAGCGTATTATCAAAGATGGTAGAGGGCTCAAAGGAAAACTTAAAGGGAAAAAGTAGGGCTGTAAATTACAAAACCTAAGATGGTGGAGAGCTTGAAGACGCACCAGTTAGGATGATTGAGGGCTCAAATGTGCACTCAAAAGGAAGGAGATAGGGCTATAAAATGCATTATTCAAGATAGTTGAGAGCTCTAAGACTCACTCTAAGGGAAAGAGGTAGGGTTGTAAAGCGCACTATTTGAGATGGTTGAGGGCTCAAAGATAAACTCAAAGGGAAGGAGGTAGGGTGGTAAAAGAGATGGTTGAGGGTTTGAAGATGCACTCTAAGGGAAGGAGGTAGGGTTGTAAAGCGCACTATCTGAGATGGTTGAGGACTCTAAGGCACATTCAAAGAAAAGAGGTAGGGTTGTAAAGCACACTAGTTGAGATGATTGAGGACTTTAAGGCACACTCAAAGGGAAAAAGTTAGGGTTGTCAAGCACTATCTGAGATGGCCAAGGGCTTTAAGGCACACTCAAACAAAAAAGGTAGGGCTGAAAGCACACTCTAAAGGAGGTAGAGTTGAAAAATGCACTACCTGAGAGGTGATGGTAAGACATCAATCTGTCAATGATGAAAGTAATGCATTATGATCATAAGGCATGCATACTTACTTGAGAAATATAGGTCCACTTTTTTTTTCATGGAGTTTTCCTCTTCTCAAAAGTTTGAGTCTCTGTTAGTAAGCTTTGATGGCTTTTTGCTCTTGCTTACTCGAGTCACATCTTGTGATCTTGACTTCTAGGAGGGATATGATATTAGCATACTTTTTTGCCTATAAATCTTTATCTAAAGGGTTGCCAGCTTTGCCTAACATTTTCTGTTTTTTTTTAGAAAGGGAATCAATGAGCCACCCCTAATATATGTTGATTGGATTGCCCTCCAGCTTCATCATGTCTCAAGTGTTCAATTCAAGTTTTATTTGGGGATGAGGCTATGTGAAAAAAGATTTGCTTATTTGCAAGTAGTTGCTTTCACAATGAACTTTTGGAATTTCAAAGCTATTCCGTAAAATAAATCATATTGATGTTTGTTTAAAACAAACTTGTCCTGTAAGATTCAAGTGATTTTCATGGGTAGGTTTGCATAAGTGTTGAAATTTTTTTGTTATGCTTTTGGTGAAAAAGGGAAGTGATGTTTTGTTGGTCAAAGAGGTTTATGCTTCAATCTAAGGGTTTTAAAGAACCAGTTTTCAAATCATTCATTTTGCTTGTATGAATAACGACTTATTTCGCATGGGAAAGCATTGCCTATGGATCCAGATTACTTGCCTTTGATAAAAAAAAAGAAGGGTTTGATTAGACATGTAATGCAGGCTTAGGCTTTTGGTTATGAAGAAAAAGGATATTTATAGGCTTAAAAGGTGTTTAAGGGATTTTATGACTAAGAATCATTAATGCTTATTTTCCAACCTCTTCTTTTGGTTTATGGATTTTCTAGACCTTGGAATTGATGGTCCATCATGCCCCTCCTAGTGTTGAGTTATGGCTTTTCCTTTGTTTTTTCTTTATTTGATTTTGAGTATCATTATATTGGTTATTTTTTGTGGTATGCTCAAATGTTTTGGATTTTTTCATGCCTCCCGGCTTTGTTTGAGCACTTTTAATCATTGAGAATTTGCTTTCATGCTCCTAGTGTTTTTTAGGCACTATTAATCATTGAGGATTTTCTTTCATGCCCCCCCAGTATAGGGTGTGGTCTTAGCCAATGTATTTTCCTTAAGAAAAAAGTATTAGGCTAAAAAAGGACTACAAGGTAGCTGTTTTTTTGGGTAGTGGTAATGAAGTGTGATAGTTTTGGATTTGGTTTTTCCTACCCCTGTCACCACCTTTAAGATGGTCAGCCTTCTTTCATTTCCTCTTAAAGCCTCTTTTCTTAGTGGGCATGAAAATTCTACCACTTTTGACCCTTTGCTTTATACGCCCAGTCATTGCCATTGCGTTAGTGAATTGCTAGGCCAAACTACCCATCACATGCTTGTAGTATGGTGTTTTGAATGTGTTGGCAAATAGAGTGACCAACTCTTTGTCTAAGAGTGAGGGATGCACATGTGCAGCTAAATCTCTTAATTTCTAGGCATGCATATTCCTTTTTGCTTTCTTTATCCTTTTTTTTCCAGATTGGATAAACTGGTTTTTGTCAGGAGCAATATTCATGAAGCTGGTTCAGTCTTCAGGTACTAAGGAGTGAGGGGTCTGAGGGTACTCTGTATTTTTTGGTTCTTCATTTTCGGCCTTTTTATTTCTCAATTCAACATGTTCAATTTCTGGTGGTACATATTCAATTTTTGGTAGTACCTTGTGTGGTTCTATATTTCTAGTTCCATCATGTTCACATTCTAGTGGTACTTGTTAAGTTTTTGGTGGTACCTGGTGCAGTTCTATATTTCTAATTCCATACTCACCTATGAGGGTCATCAACCAATTCAACTCTTTTACTTGAGTAATCTCCCCCTGAAGTGAAGAATTGGGTACAAGTGAAGGATATAAATTCTCGAACTTAAGAAAAGTAACATCTATGGTGATATAGGTTTGGTTGGTAATGAGATCATAACAACTGAAGCCTTTTTATGTAGATTATATCCCAAAAATAAGCATATAAAGATGACACAAAGGTCTAGTTTGGTATGTTGGTTCTTGTGGAGATGGACAAAAGCAACATACCTAAAAATTATAGGAGGAAGCATTAATATTGAGGGAAGGGATATATGGGGAGAGAGGATTTGTAAGGGGGTTTTAAAGTGTAAAAGTTTAGGTGTCATATGGTTGATTAAGTACACAACAATAGCCGCAATAGCTCCCCAATATCAACTTGGCACCATTGTTCCAAGGAGTAAATCATGGGTTATTTCCAGTATATGCTTATTTTTCCTCTCAGTGACACCATTTTTTTGTGGTATTTGATAGCATGAGGTCTCATGAAGGAGGTTATGTTGTTGGAAATAGGCTTGAAATCTTTGGTTGATGAATTTGCCACCATTATCAGAACGAAGAATTTTTATCTTGGAAGTGAATTGAATTTGAACCATGGCGTGAAAACATCACCTTTGGTTTTCATCTAATAAAGCCATGTCATTTGAGTGCAATCATCCATAAAAATTACAAACCAATGGTTACTAGAGGAAATATTTATTGGGGATGGCCACACATCGAAGTGTATCAATACAAATGGAGTATTAGTTTTATTCAAGTTGACTGGATAAGAAACTTGTTGGCTTTTAGCCTTGATACATATATCACATATAAAGTTGACATGCTTTAAATAGGAAAAAAAAGATTGGAGTAGATATTGTAGATAGCTAAATGAAAGGTGCCCCAAATGCCTATGCCATAACCAAATTTATTGTTCATGGCTACTAGTTTGATGATGCATATGATTTGCTTTACTTGGACTGGATTCATCTAAGTAGTACAATCCCCCCTCTTAGTACCACGCCCAATAATCTCCTTGTTGAGAACATCATGAAGAAGACAAATAGTATAACAGTACAACACAATTAAGCTCTTTAGTAGCTTAACTCACAGACATCAACTTGTTAGTTCCACCCCCCTATGACTGGGTATGTTACCCTATTAGCATTCCCAATGTAAGTCCTCCTTAGTTGAGTTATGTTGGAGAAGTCATTGGGATCAAATGTCATATTATTTATCGCTCTAAAGTCAATAATCCAGACACTATCATTCAGAGCAGTAAAGATGTAAAAAACTTGACCATAATTACCTTGGTTTGGGATTGAGGTAGAAGGTTCGACGGAATAAAGGATAGGTAAGAGTCAGTCGTGACCACTGCTGCTCTTCCAGGAATGCCTTCAGTTGTAGAAGCATCTTGTTTATTTCAGGCTTATAATTTATGCCATTAATCTAGATAGCCATGCAATTTGAAATATGTGTCCTAGGTGTGTTTTGTACTTCTATAATGAGTGCACTTATTTCTATTAGAATGATCTTTAGATCGTGAGGGTGACCTAGACTTTAGCAAGATTTGTAAATGACTAAATTTTATTACTTTGATGGGTATAACAGCCCCACTAGCCACTAATTCCACTCCCGATACCATCACAGATTGTCTAAGGTCTTCTATTTGAATGTAGGCATATGCTTGCTTGATTGAAGGGAAAGGTTTCAAGCAAAGAACATCACTCCAAACATGATCCTATTGATCATCTAGTCCGTTGAGAAAATGTATACCCGCTCCTCCTATAGAATAAAGTTGTAGCTTTTTATGTCACTTGCACATTTCATTGAATTTGGTCGATGAAAATCGATCTCTCACCACAAACCTTGTAGATTATTGTAATATTTTTCTATAGATTTGCCTTCTTAATTCATTTGAGATACACGACGTCTAAGCTCATATACCTATGAGGTGTCAATTTCATCAAATTATGTTGTGGCAGCAAAATCCCATACATGCTTAGCCATTGGTTAGCGAATAAAGTTCACTATAAAAGAATGGTCTATAGAGTTGATTAACCAACCTTTCACCATGGCATTCTCAGTGTGCCACTTACAAAAAGAAGGGTTGATTTTTGGTGGTTAGGAATAGTCTCTACTGAGGTATCTCAGTTGTCTTTTTTAGAGATATACTCCTACCTTACAAGAAACCCATCTTGCTTTGATACCATATCAGTTGTAGCTCTCATATTCATTATATTCCATCAATCAAAGTCTAATATATAGAGTTACAATCAACTATTTTTGGAAGCTATTCTATGTCTATACCATATTTATGTTGCAATTATGTTCCTAAGTCTAATATTTTCATAGCTGGCTAATTGCATGACTCACACAAATAATTTATCAAATTAAAATAAGTACTAAATTTAAGAACAAGGTAGATTAAGTACTTATGTGCTAAATTTTAGATGAAGAGATAATAATAATAATAATAATAATAATAATAATAATAATAATAACATTGTTGCCAAGGATTATATCCTTTATTTTGAAGGCCATTTTACATGTTAATAAGAGCAAAAGATTTTAATGCTAGTAATCTTTTAAGATTCTTACAACACCTCAAAATGTTGTATTAACTAATGTTGTAGCCCAATTTTTGAAATTCATTTGTGTATATATTTTGAATTTTTTTAGAGAATTTTAAAAAATATCTTTGGAGTAAATTTAGTCATTTAATTATTTTCATCATTTTAATTAATTTTTAGGTGTTAAAAATAATTATAAAAAATAGAAAATACAAAAACCATAGATGGGTTGAAACTAAACTAATAATTAAGTATCATAGGCAAAAATTGAGTTTGAAAATTTTTGGGCCATAATCGAGGTTTCAAATGAAGAGGAAATTGAGGAAAAGACTTAATTTTACCTTAATTTGGCTATGATTAGGAGAATTAAAGAGCAAGGGATGAATTTGAAACAATTAACCAAATTAAGAAGTCATTTAAAGACTTATTTGAAAAGGAAAATCCAAATTGAAAGTCATATTAGTCAAAATTGCATAAATTTAGAACCAATTATGAATTGGCAACAAATAGTTAAATCTAGAGGTCTAGATTGATTCAATTAGGGACACCATCGAAAAGAAAGGTGATTTAGAACAATTTCGATTAAAATTAGAAAAACTCAAAAGCCAAGTACTGTAATGAAAATGAGAAAGTATTCCAAAGATCAATTGACTATTTATATAACTTTATTTTAGTCCCCTTTGTTTCATTTCAATCAATTCTATCCAAATAATTTTATTGAATTAATTTATATTTTATTCCAATTGTTTTTAATTGATTCAATTTAGCCCAATTTAATCCAATGATTTTGTTACATTAATTCAATGTAATTCCTAATGAACTCATGATTTAGTTTTCTAGAAGTATAGTAACAACCAATTCTTAAAAGCTTAACTTAATTAGATTCTGTTTAATTTTCTATTTGGTTGCAATTTAGGCAAAATATAATGATAAGAGTTTCAGCTATATGGGATCATTGTTATTATATTCATCAAATTATCTTTTTCTGTGGAATAATAGGATAAAAAATAGAGCAGATTCATCTTGGATACCTCCCCAACAAGTATGCTCAAATGGAATGTTGATGGTATGTCAAAAGCAAAACCTGGACCTTTAGGAATTGGTGGTGTTCTCAAGGATCATGATGGGGAATTCATTTATATTTTCTCCTACTCTATGGGTAATATGAAATCTAATGATTGTTGGCAATTCAAAAGGCATTCTTTTTAAGTATTGATTACTACAATGCCTTTTATCATCAATGGATTATGAAGTTAGATTCTTACAGTGTTATCTCTTGAATTTGACACTTGAAAGGTGCATTTAATTTTATTTTCAATACATGCAATCACCATTCTTTTGTTGATTTTAAAAAATATTCATAAAGAGAACAATTAAGTAGTGGATAATCTAGCTAAGGAAAGAGTTCTTAAAGATACTGATCTATTAGCCTAGCTATAGATTTTATTCAGTTTTATTTTTCTTATCTTTTGAGTAAGGGTTTTTATTTTGTAAGTAAGTTCTGACTTTATAAACTTATTGTAATTTTTTTTCTTATTAAGATATGTTCTTAATGGCTTTAACAAGTGTTTAGTAGATCAGTCATAATTCATAAAAAAAAGACAAGACAATAAGCAAAGAAAAAGAAAACAAAAGGAAGTAGAAGAAAAATTGCTCAGTTTCTATATCTTTGAATATTCCTCTCATCCCTTATTTATATAGAGAGTTATATTGCCAAAATTAATTTTGATTAAAAAAATTAATCTAACATTTTTTTAAAAAAACTAAGTGTTGATTTATTACAAACTTTTAAAATAATATCAAACTATTTAGAGGTTTTAAGGTTTAATACTTGATGGTTTTTTTCAAACTAACAGGTATTAAAAAAGATGGAAAATTGATTAGACAAGGTGAAAAAACCTTTACAGATTCAATGAATCTAGACAAGTAAAGAACATGGTCTAGAAAAAATAATTTTATGTATCAAAATATTATCTTACAATTAACTCAAACCTAATTCCAAGTCTAAAGGTATGCATATGGTTTTAATAAAGAAAAATCTATATTGTATAGGTCATCTCTCTTAATTTTAAAAGTTTTAGTAATGTATGGGCTTGATTTTTACATTCCAATACACCACTATATAAGAAAGAAGAGAAGTATAGTTATAGTTCAATGTTAGATTAAGGATTTTGGGTTTGAGAATTTTTGCCAAGGATTTTTTAAAATCAATTTCTCAATTACCCATAATTAGTTTTAGACATGTTAACATTTCATGTTAAAAAACTTATGGCGAGGAATAGTTTTCACCAAAATCTTAACCCCGAATGTGATTCAACCCCACTTTTAATTTGATGTTAAATATGCCTATTAACTAAGTCAAAAAACCAAAATTTCAACAATTTCCCACATGAATGGAAATTGTCTAACCAAGGGTTGATTTTACATTTATGTTACTTATAGACACATAACTACTCTATACTTTCAACCCTAGGTATGCATTATTTTTTTAGAAACAATTACATTAATTAAAAAAAATAATAAATAATAGAAAATTCTAGCTCACTTTATGTTGAGATTTCTTGATTTTTTGTGTAGAGATTTATAATTAATTTCTTAATTATTATTATTTTCCTCATATAATTAATTTTTAAAGTTAGTTTCAATAGTATTGTGTGTGTGTGTGTATTATACCTTTCTCATTCTCTCAATAAAAATATCAAAATAATATTTTTTTTCTATTAAAAATATGGTATCGAAGCTAAGTTTCTAAAATTCTTAGACACTTGATTTTTTCCACTATTGTTATTTATTTTTTTTCTTTTTTTAAGTCCTTGGATCTTTGGGGGAAAAAAGGCATCACATTGAATCACTCTCTCTTTTATGTATTAAAAAGACATAATTTGTTTGTTTGTGAATATAATAGTAAAAAAAGGATGAAAAATTCACAACTTCCTAAAATAGTGGTTAGGAGATTCATCCGGTTTTGATTGACTTTCGATTAGAAGCGTTCATGGTCTGATTGAGTTGAATTTTTATAACCACTTTTACTACATGAGGTTCTATAATTTAAATAATAGATATCATATTTAAATATGCATAACTAGTATTTGTATCCTTGAATAGTAATCATGAGTTTCTATTACACAAAAAAGGAGCAAAAAGTTATTTCTTTTATTTTATAATTAATTTGGATTTCTCAAATTAGAGAGAGAGAGAGAGAGAGATCATAAGTAGTCATGGACTCATCAAAAGATCATGAGAACTTTGTCTAGTTTGCAAAGCTCGCTGAGCAAGCATAACGCTATCATGAAATTGTACATGTAATGAAGGAAGTGGAAAAACTTGATGTTGAATTTGTTAGTGTATATTCCTTATAGTTAATTGGATGATTACACGTGACACTAAATCTATTTATTTAAAAGCATATTTATTATTAATAAAAGCTTTTTTTTTTAATCTTTAATACTCATTTATGTTTGATTAATAAATCTAGAGTAAAGATAAAGTTCTTGGGATATAAATGTTTTGCAAAAGAAATTATAAAATGGTTATAATTATGAGATTTCTAATGCATCAAAATTTTGTTCCTAGTCGATCCTTTATTAAAACTAGACATTAGTTAGAGTTGTTGAAACTAATATATATTATATTCTTTTCTTTATGAAAAAAGCAAATAATCTAATAAGCCGAGTTATAAGAGATACCTATAACTAATATGTAAGTGTTTGTCAAATGACATGTACACTAAATTTACCCATATAAGGGTTCTATTTGAAGAGATCACCTATGTCTATGAAAATGTCAAAGTGACAATTATCTAAGTGATTTTTAGATTTGAGATCACTAAGTTATCTTATATAAGAAATGTTATACTTTGATTATGATTATACATTGTCTTAATCAAGAGTAATAGATGGACAAACTTTACATATACATGAACTATATAAAAGTATTTGAGTTATAAAGATATGATTCAACATCTTAGGTGAATTATAAGAAAATTCTACATGTTCTCAAATAATATAAAAAATAAATCAAGTTTCTATATATGATTTCTAGATATAAATTTGAATTTCAAAAATGATGATTCATAAGCTAGACAAGTTAATCAAGACAAAGGTGAATTGGACTTAAGTGGTATAATTTTGAAACAAAGTCATGATGAACACAAGAAGCTAAAAATATGGCTCCAAAAAGTGCTTCGAGTTAGAATTTCTTGCAAATAATATAACAAACCGATAGAGTGTTGAATATGTTCCTAACTTAATAGATGAATCATTTAGAAAATTACCACATAATCACACTAAGGTATTCCTAACCCATTTATGAACTTAAAATTTCTAGTAATGTCAAATATCCTATGAGTTTATTAAATATCTAGCCATCATTTATCATAATCAAATATGTCATTTATAAACCAATAATATACTATATTTGCTCCTGATAAGGTGGATAAAGCCTTAGCTGATAAGAGGTGGAGAGCTATAAATTAAATATTGATGAATTTACATGATAAAGTGCAAGCATGAAGGCATAATTGAATGCTCTATAGTGTATTGGTGGTGAAATGTTACACTCAAACCTATAACTTTGATTACATAGAGACATTTATACCTATAAATAAAATCAACACATTTTGAGTTTTGTTGTCTTTAGTTATGAACTTAGATTGACTATTACAATAATTTGATATAAAGAATATCTTTTTACATTAAAAATTATTTAAAAAAAATTATATAGATCTCCAGGCGCATTATTACTGAAAGGCGTAATTTAAATTGGTCATTACAATAATTTGATATGAAAAACACTTTTTACATTAAGAATTATTTAAAAAAGTCTACATGGATCTTCAAGGCACATCATTACCGAAGGCATAATTCAAAGGTGTGCATGTTTAAGAAATCAGTGTATAAATTAAAACAGTTTTCGAAAGCATGATTTGGACAATTCACAAAACTATAATAGCTTTTAACTATCGGAGAGCAATTCAAATTACATATGATTATTGAAGAAATATTAAGAGGAGAAAACGTAGCCAACAAAGTAGTGGCTAAGGAGTACAATAGTATAAAAGGTAAGAACGACATCCAAGCTACTAAATCAACATGAATATCCAAGCTTTGCTTGCCCAAAGAATCTATCACTCCATTAGCTTTTATAGGAGCGTGCATGAAGGTAACTGATTATGGAGACCTCTGTAAAGAAGAGATTTCATTGAACACGTTTTCGAGCCTCAAATGTCTCCCATCATTTTTTTCCCTTGGGAGCCACTAAACAGTATTCACTGAATTAATCTAATTCTAATGTCCAACCCATCTTATTAGAATTTTTAGATCGTGTTTAATATTCTGATAACCATTTAAAATAATATTTTTTTAAAAAAATTATTTTTATATCATTATATAAAATTTTAAAAATATTAAAAAGTTAATTGTAAATATTATTTTTGAAAAACAACATTTCTACACAAAAATAAACAAGATATTAAAACGAGCGCTGAGTTCCAAAGCTTTTCTGAAGACTAATAAACTTAATAAAATGTTTATTAAGTATATGTTTTTGTATATTATTTACTTTATTTTTAATGTATCAAATAAACTTAATAATCCGTTGAGCAAACTGATCTATAATGGGAAAAAAAATGTACAATTCTATGGAGGTGCATATGATAGATTTTATTTTTCATCTCCAGAAACGAAATAACAAATGATGATACTTTCACCTTTCATTTTCAATCTTGTCACCATCACAAGCGTCCTATCGAATTATAAAGTCGCAAAGATTTCGTGATGTTGGCGTAATGAAGTGGTCATGCCCTCTATTTTTCGTACTCTTCATAAAAAGAATTTTGCTAATTAATTATATATAAAGGTATGACAGAGAAACGAAAAGGAAGATAAGCAAATACGAAGATTTTTATTTGAAGCAAATTTGGATATGAAATGGCTTATTTTACATGGATATATATATATATATATATAGACCATATTGCTTTATACATTCAACCCTAGCTATACACTGTTATGCAGAGACAACTAATTTACAGGGCTTAGCTAGGAATGAAAGGATTCTAATATGCACTTCACAATCTTGATAATATTGACAGGATTAATGGAAATCACTTATGTGACTGATCTGACATTTACGTGTCTTAGTTACCAAATAATAATGCTTAATATGCAATCGATATGTCCATGCTTCTTTATGTTTATTCCTTAGTATATACCCTTTCATATGAGACATCCACATTCCGTGCCTTTTAGTTCTTCGTTTGTGCTTGGAAAACATGACCAACCCCAGGGCCCTGAATTGGTACCGTGGGTCGGAAACCATCTGGCACTCTAGGGACAGAATGTTCAATGTTGGTTGCCTTTCGATCGGTCATATCACTTTGATCTACTGATAACATATGGCCAATGCCAGGGCTGTGACCTGGTGTTGTGGGTTTGAATGCTGCACCAGAACGTTTTATACTGGAGCCAGTACCGGGTGCCTTTGGATCAACATCTTCATTATCATCTTCATCTTCATCTGAAAGAATATGGCCAACCGCGGGACTATGACCTGGTGTTGTGACAGAATGTTCAATTTCGGATGCCTTTGAATCGATCTTATCACTTTGATCTACTGATGACATATGGCCAATGCCAGGACTATGACCTGGTGTTGTGGGTTTGAATGCTGCACCAGAACGTTTTATACTGGAGCCAGTACCGGGTGCCTTTGGATCAATATCTTCACTATCATCTGCATCTTCATCTGAAAGAATATGGCCAACCCTGGAACTATGACCTGGTGTTGTGACAGAATGTTCAATTTCGGATGCCTTTGAATCGGTCTTATCACTTTGATCTACTGATGACATATGGCCAATGCCAGGGCTATGACCTGGTGTTGTGGGTTTGAATGCTGCACCAGAACGTTTTATACTGGAGCCAGTACCGGGTGCCTTTGGATCAACATCTTCACTATCATCTTTATCTTCATCTGAAAGAATATGGCCAACCCTGGAACTATGACCTGGTGTTGTGACAGAATGTTCAATTTCGGATGCCTTTGAATCGGTCTTATCACTTTGATCTACTGATGACATATGGCCAATGCCAGGGCTATGACCTGGTGTTGTGGGTTTGAATGCTGCACCAAAACGTTTTATACTGGAGCCAGTACCGGGTGCCTTTGGATCAACATCTTCACTATCATCTTCATCTTCATCTGAAAGAATATGGTCAACCCCGGGACTATGACCTGGTGTTGTGACAGAAAGTTCAGTTTTGGATGCCTTTCGATCAGTCTTATCACTTTGATCTACTGATGACATATGGCCAACGCCAGGGCTGTGACCTGGTGTTGTGGGTTTGAATGCTGCACCAGAACGTTCATTACTGGAGCTAGTACCAGGTGCCTTTGGATCATCATCTTCACTGTCATCTTCATCTACAAGAATATGGCCAACTCCAGGACTGTTACCTGGTGTTGTGGGTTGGAAATCATCTTTGAAAGCAGTGACAGAATTGTCATTGTTGTGGCCAACACCAGGACTCTGACCAGATGTTATGGGTTTGAAATCATCTTTCACAGTAGTGACAGAGTTAGCCCCCGGTGTTTTTAGATGCCTAACACCAGGAGAACCGCTGAAGCTTGGGGCCGTAGGAGGGGTCATTTCTTTTCTGCCTGCCTTGGAATGGTGAACAGTCGGAATGTGAACTGGGGGTGAAGGGAGAGAAACTTTTTGATTATTTGCAGTGTTGTGGTGCAAGTTGGTATTCGTACTTTGGTTGGCCGTTTCTTTTAGCGGCTCTATTTCATTGGTAACATGTTCCTGCTTATTCGTTTGCTTAATTGACCTTCCTTCAATAAACAGGATTTGGAAGCAGGTAACAAATGCAAGAATAAGGAAAGCGCATTTACATGTTTCGGCCATAGTTAACTATAGAAGAAAAGATAGTGAAGGTTTTATTGTACGATGGTATGGAAAGGCTCGAGGAGCAATTCAAGTTGCAGCAAAGAGTAGTATTAGGAGAAGCAAAGATGATTAAGGTGTAAGCCACCACATTGAGAACAAGTCTTGGTTTGGAGTTGGTATTTATAGCCATAATAAGTTAACCCTGTGGCAATCCTCACCTCAAAACCCTGTTTGTGGACCTCAAGAAATGAATATAAATTTGGACGGTTTATATGCTAAATGGTCCTCACAAGGTTGACAATCTTACAGAGTTTTTCCAACTTTGCATGTCGCACGCACTTTCACTACTGCTTATAATTATGAAGGCCATTTTGCTTTTCACGACACTTTGATGTATAGTAATTACTTTAGCATGTAAAATTAGACTTTGCAGAATTTCAATAAATGTAGGATTAGACATTGATATATTATGAAATATCATGCTCTCTTATATATAAGACGAAACGAATAATAGTGGGATTCATTGCAAGAATCATTCCAACTGTTTTTGAAATTAGTTTCGTCTAATATATTGACGAATTTATGCAGTATAATTTTTCAAAATTTAAGGACGAGTAAGACTATCTCGTATAGCTTAAAGTCAGTACTTAAACTCTTTTTTGTGTTGCGAACAAGCTACAAATCCATTAGCTTGATAAAACTTTCCTTGTTAAGCCAAAAAATGGTAAATCGAAGTTATATTGCTTGTAAATTTCTTTGTCAAATCACATGCATAACACTCGTAGAAGCTTGTAGCTTGAGGCTTGATCCTTGATCCTTGACCTTTCATTGTGCTGAGGTGTTGGTTTATTGTTTGAATACGTTACTAAGGGCGGCGATATAATTAAAATCAATACTTTTGACAATTAGGACTGAAAATGTGTCGATAGTAAAGTGCCTCCCCCCACCACCAAGATACTCCAAAATGACAGGGATTCTCCCTGTACTCTCCACTTATAGATGTATAGTATAAAATGTTGATGGTTTATATGCAAAGCTTACAACTGCTTTTCCTCGACAAGTTCAAGTGAAACGCATCTGTCCTTGGTTTGCTAATTCAAACCTCATTGTTTATGGTATTTCTAAACTTTCAAATGGGGTTTTGAATTATTACAGGCCGCTGAAAGTTAGAGATTCCTTTTGAGTGGTGACCGCAAAAAAGAAAATCTTCTCCTTGATCATTCTTCTTCTTCTTCTTATTGACTCTCAAACATTTCTAACATATATAGTGTGCATTTGAAAGGTTTGTAAGTGGCTCATAGTATAGACCACAGAATAGAATTGCTTATTGCCATCAGGAAGAACAATCTAATTTATATCTGTCTTTGCTAGGTGGTCATTGGAATTACATAACCTTAATTCAAGTCAAACTCCTTGTAACTCTTAAAATCTTCACATCATTGAGATAATAATGTTGAAAAGGTTCTGATTCTCATATCACTTTCCTTCTTCTATATAAAATATCTCGAGTTTCTAATATTAATTGCTAAATTGTGTCATGACCATACCCAATATGCCATTTTTGTTCATTGTTAAACGTAAATTTTATTTCTCAAACACTAAAGTTAAACTTACCTATAAGGAAACGAAAGACGATCATAAATCATGAGGGATCAAACACTAAAGTTTGGGAAAGGGATAGTGACTTAGACTTTGAGTTGTGGGACTGAAAAGGATACCCTCCTAATTCTCAGTGGATCGATGTAGCACAGGTTGATTCTCACTGTTACACTTAAATGAAGAGTGGTATGCGTGGTATTGTCAAATATATGTAATGCTAGTTTTAGATTCTGTGTTCCTTAAGGTTGATTTGTTTTTCCTTTTAGGCTGTATATTCTTCCAATGGAGTATTTGACAAATTCTATAGACAACAGTAAAATGATCACTATAAGCCATGTGAGTGCAAAATGTACACTTTGAGAAAACGATGCACATCTAATTAAGTTGGGTCAACAAGAACTACCACTGATGGAAAAGGAGAACGATTTACTAATGGATGGTTTATATGTCAGCCGAAATTTTGACGGAAGATCTTTGCCATGACTACTGGTCCATGAGTAATATTGGCATGACTTTTGCCTTTCGAGACTTTTAACACAATCAATCTGTTGATCATTGTATCTCTAGTACTTTAGATTATTAGTATTTAAAGGTTTGACTCTTCTCAGGAGTCGGTGACAACTTGTTCTTTACCTCTCCATTATATATATATATATATATATATATATATATATATATATATATATATATGTTTTTATAGTGTTTGATGGTCCAAATATATAGTAGTAAATAGAAATGATCGAGTGGAAACGAAACACAATATTCAATATATATCTTTTTGGGCATGCGTAATTAGTTGCTTTACTTCACCATCATTATCAGGCATATGGAGTAAGAAAGACTAGAATATGCTCTATGGGTACTTGGAAAGGGTAGCTAAAAATGGGTTTTTTTTTTTCTTCTTTTCTGTGAGAAATCATATTTAAAAACACAAGAATAGCCTCTCCAAAGTCCAAACCAACACATATTTAAAACTAATTCGAAAATATTCATGATCGTTTTATATATATTTTAAATAAGGGTGGATGCAGGCTGTGGACTGCACTAGAATGGAAAGAAAATTAATGAACAGTGTAATAATTTGATTAGGGTTTAATTTATTTGAAAGTAGGTTTCCCAATTTGACACCACTAAAATCAATGCAAAATTATTTCACCCAATATAATTAATTTTCTCTCTCGTGTATATTCTCTTTCGTAAGGAATTGGTAAAAATCTGTGTACTGATTAATTTTTTTAGAGTTTTATTTCGTAAGATGAAAATTTCCTCAAGATTTTAGTGTAAAAGTCAAATTTTCAAATTTTCCCGATAAAGTATTGTTAATCTTCTTTTCTTCGTCGACATGAAAGGGAGTAAACACAGAAAATCAATGCGAAATGAGGAGCTTAGGGGGGAAAGGAAAGTTGGCATTTCTTAATTGACTTCTCTGATGATAATATATTCCCAGTGCTCCGACTACTACCAGAAGAAAGATGAACTTTCAGAACTCATAAATGAATCTTAATAATTGAAGGACGAGATTGTTCATTGGAAGGGGAAGAATTTTTAGCCCCGCTCGTACGTGAGAAATTCTCTCTTGATTCTTTAGGATCTCTTGATTGTGCTTAGTTGACATCTTAATTTCTGCTCTAGGAGCCACCTCTAACAACTACCTACAAACTTCTTTCCCTCTTGGCTTGGCTTTGAATTCTTAAGAAGTCCTCTTCAAACACTAATTGTAGATCACAAGAGAAAGCATGGCATTTATTTTTTGATATTTTATATATGATTAAGCAGAATACAATTTATTTTTATTAAAAACATTAAAGTGGTGTGTGTGTGTGTGTGTGTGTGTGTGTGTGTGTGTGTGTGTGTGTGAGAGAGAGAGAGAGAGAGAGAGAGAGAGAGAGAGAGAGAGAGAGAGAGAGAGAGACTAACTAAGGCCATGTTTGTTTTCCGGAAAAATACTTTCCAAACTTTTATGTGTTTGTTTACCATTAGGAAAGTTGATCAACGGAAAATATTTTTCAGTTAAAGAAAAATTTAGATTGGTTTCTAGGAAAGTGTTTTCCTGGAAAATTTGGGCGGAAAACACTTTCTGGAAGTTGTGAAAAATTTAGAAATGTCATTATTTACTGATTATATCAAATTTGATCCTCAACTTTTGATTGCTATATATATTTTTTTGAATATTTATTTTTTAATTTCATCTCTTAAAATTTAATTTTTATATTAACTTTAGTCCTTATTTTTATATTTGCTATTTGCTTTTTCCTTATTATTTTTTTATTGAAATTTTTTATCTATCAAATTTAGTCCTCATTCTTTTGATTGTTACTTATTTTATTTGAAATAATTTATGAAATGTTAATTATTATTATTTTAATTTCTTCATCTTTCAATTTTTTTTATTTTTTATTTGATCTCTATTATTTTGAGTATTATTTATTTTATCTGAGATAATTTATGAAATTCTATTTTTTTTTCAATTTCATTCCCATTCAACTTTTTAATTTATAAGATTTGTTTATCATTATTTTAATAAACTTGAAAAAAATAAAAATTAATAAGTTATTTTCCAGCTCATTTTCCATAACATAACCAAACACTGGAAAGTGTTTTCCAACTTATTTTCCATTACACTACCAAACATCAGAAAATATTTTCTCGGAATTCACTTTCCTCGGAATTCACTTTCCAAAAGGAAACTACTTTCCAGCAAACAAACATGGTCTAAAATAAAGTACAAAGCTTGAAGCTAAAGAAAATTCAAGATGTCATAACCTGATCGTTTACTCTATTTTCTTTTAATTTTTGAAAACTACAAAACATATCAAAAATATAAAAAATTCAAAATTATATTTTTGATATATTTGCATCGTTCTTAGCATTTTCAGTATATTTTGAAAAGAGTTAATATTATAGAATGTACATATATATAGGAATTATTATAGGATTATTCTAATGTTGTAGTTCTTACAATTACTGCTATGTACTGCCTTATACATATAAATAGAAAAGGTTGGTTGATAGATAATTCAGGTCATTTTATTATTCTCAACTTGGTATTAGAGCCCTAAATCACTTTCAATTCTTTTTCTCCCCTTCTCATGTACTATTCTTCTTAGCCGTCTCCTACCTCTCCCTTTTACTGCACCGTTGATGCAGATCCCCTTCTATGTCGTGCCACCAATGTAGTCAGTTGGTGTTTCTTCCTTTGCCTCTATCCTGTCGTGGCCACTGCCACCAGATGCTGGCCAAAATCTTGTCAACCTGCCTCTACTGCTGCCATCCACCTTGCTTAAGAGGACAACATTGTTTCCCTCTCCCACACTCACCAAGTTATCTCCCTAAAATTGACAAACATAAATTACCTATGTTGGAGAATGTAGATGAAGCCATACCTTCTAGGCCAAGGAGTTTTCGGGTTTGTTGACGACTCAATTTCATGTCCTCCTCCATATATGTTTGCTGCCAATGATACCTCTCTTTAAGTAAATCACTCATTTCTTTGTTAGAAATAGCATGACCAACTCATTCTAAGTGCTTTACTTTCTTCCCTCTCCATGGATGTTTTTCATCTTGTTATTGATTGCTAAACTTTGCATTCTGTTTGGCGCATGCTTGAGCAAGCTCTAGCTTCTCCATCCAATTCTCGTATTATGCAACTTCACGGCTCCTTTCAAGATCTTCAACAAGGTAATGATTCGTTCACTCGGTTTATGCAAAATGCCAAAGCCTTATTTGATGAGTTGGCTGCTGCTAGCTGGTCAGTTTTGCTAGAAGACTTTAATTTGTATCTATTTCATGGTCTTTAAGTTGAATTTAAAGACTTAGTAACAAGCCTCATAACCAAGGTAGAACCTTTCTCGTATATGGATCTCCATATTCATCTTTTCACGTATAAATTTCTTCACAAGACCTCCCTTCAATCCATGGAGTCTGCTACCATCTCTGCTCCTTTACTACCCACAACACCTTCAGCTCTTGTTGTTCAGTGTCAGCCTTCTGGAAATTTTAGTAGAAACATAGCAGATTTCATGAAGGGTGGCTTCCCAATTATGGCAGCAATAGAAGGAACAAGTCTATTGCTTCCAAGTTTGATTTTCACACAATGGACCTTTCAACAATGATAAAAAACAGGGCAATTGGCACCGAAACAGAGGGCATCCTGCGCCCTCCCCTCATTATCCTCAACTTTAGACCCTTGGATACGAACAACAACCTAGTATGAATATCGTTGAGTAATGCTTCCTCAACAGGTATTACTGATTGGCTTACAAATACCGGTGCTAATCAACACGTCACACCTGATCTTGCAAATCTAACAAGGTCCGAACCATATCTTGGTAATGATAATTTGATAGGGACTTCCTATATCTAATATCGATTGTACTAAAATACATACACCATATCGCACTTTCACTTTATCTAATGTTCTTCATGTTTCATATATTACGAAACCTCTACTTTTTTGTTCAAAAATTCTATCTTGATAACAATGTTTATTTTGAATTTCACCCATTTATTTTTTATATCAAGGATCTCAACACCAAGGTAGTACTCATTTCAAGTCAGAGTAAAGATGGTCTCTATGCTTTGACTAGGTCTTTCGTCATATCAGTTCCTCAAGCTTATTGGTCTCCTTGCATATCTGCTTCTACTGATCTATGGCATCGTCGACTGGTCATCCTACTTCTTGTATTTCTAAATTTCTAGTTTTGTAAAATAAGATTACTTGTAATAACAAGCATTTTAATTTTCAATGTCAAACTTGTCCTTTAGGAAAGTTATCGCGCTTGTCTTTAGGACCTATAGGTCACAAAACTTCTGCTTCACTTGAATTAATTTTTAGTGATGTTTGGGATCTTGCTCCTCTATTTTCATCTGATGATTTTCATTATTTTGTTATTTTTATTGATGCATATACAAAATATATATGGTATTACCCTCTTGTTGCCAAGTTTGATATGTACTATATTTTTCATCAATTTTAGATTCTCGTTAAGCGTCAATTTTCGCTAAAAGTTAAATCTGTTTAAATTGATTGGGATAGTAAATACCGAAAATTATCCATTTTCTTTCAGACCATTGGTATTCATCATCATCTGATTTTTCCTCACACTCATGAAAAAAAATGGCATAGTAGAACGTCGTCATAGGCATATTGTTGAAACAAGACTACTCTTTTAGGATGGTGTAAAACACCATTAAGTTTTGAAATTATGCTTTTAAAACTTCAGTTTATCTTATTAATCGCATGCCTACTCTTGTCCTAAAAAATAAATCTCTTTTTGATTGTCTGTTTCAACAGTCTCTGGATTATCATTTTTTACGTACTTTTAGATGTCTCTGCTTTCTATTTTTGCGCCCCTATTATACTTATAAATTAGAGTTTTGTTCTTCTCCATATGTGTTTTCCAAGTATATCTCATCTTACGTTGGTTGTCGTTGTTTTGACGTTGCATCCCAACATATTTATATCTTTTATCATGTCTGTTTTCATGAATATGTGTTTTCTTTTGACAGGTCTGAACATATTGCACATTCCTCATCTCCAACCTCAAACCAATTTGCTATTGCCCTTCTACCAAATCTACTATATTCCTTAATGTTTCACACCATTATTGATTACATAAACAACCCATGTGCCTCTGCCTTTCATCGCCCACCTGCTACTCACCACAACAACTTTACACATTACCTATCTCATCACCACATGCATGTTTACCTAACCATCCTACTGCAAGTACATATAGAAGTTTGACTCCCTCTAGTTTGTAGCACAATATTTCTGTTACTACTAGGTCACCCTACTGCCCACCTTTTGCTTCACCTTTATCTGCTAGCGATCCCTCTACTGCTGGCTCTGCCTCTATTGCAAGTCCTCTGTCTGCAATCGACTCTTCCTCTTCTTCTCTAGCTAGATTGAATCTAGTGGTTGATTTCTCATCCTATTCGTTGCAGCACGATACCACTCTGCCATTCTCTCTTCCTGCCTCGCCACTCATAGTTAGAAGACATCCTATGGTCCTTCATCCGCGGCAGCCGAAAACAACAAATCTAGGAGTTTTTGTTGCTATTGTTACTCCTGCATCTTTGGTATTGTCCTCTCCTACTTCTGAACCCATTGCTTTATCTGATGCTGACAGGTATGAGGCTTGGCATGACGCTATGCGCGATGAAATTCAGGTCTTGCGCTCTAACCACACCTAGTCTTTAGTTCCCTTTCATCCGTAGATGAATGTTATTGGTAGTCAATGGGTGTACAAGATTAAGCTTTGTGTTGATGGCAGCATTAAGTGCTATAAGGCGCTCCTAGTTGCTAGAGGTTTTACTCAACAAAACGGTATTGATTACTCTGAAATGTTTAGCCCAATTATTAAGTAAGCCACCGTCATATTAGTATTTTTTTTATTGTGGTTTCTTATAATTGGAAGATCCATCAACTTGATATTCATAATATTTTTCTCAATTGTGTTCTTACCGAAGAGGTTTACATGAAACAACCTCCGGGTTTTGTTGACTATTCTTTTCCATCTCATGTGTGCTGATTGTACAAGTCCTTGTATGGTTTAAAACAGGCACCAAGGATATGATACCATCGTCTAAGTGTTTTTTTAATCTCTATCGACTTTCATGCCTCCAAGTTTGACACCTCCTTATTTATCCTGTCATTGGTACTAATATATTTTATCTTCTAGTTTATGTTGATGAAATCCTGCTTACGAGTAGCAACTCTACTATGCTACACCGCCTAATACAGTTACTGAGCTTAAAGTTCAAGCTTCGTGACTTAGGTGCATTTTACTATTTTTTGGGTATTGAAGTTCAATCCACCGATATGAGTTTGATGTTACGACAACACAAATATATTCTTGACATCCTTACTCGGGCTGGTATGACTTCCTACAAACCTGTTGATACTCCAATCTCTACTTCGAAGGTTACCATACTACCAGATGCCCTATTTTCTTATCCAACATGGTTTTGCCAAATTATGGGTGCTCTTCAATATCTCACCTTTATAAGACCGAATATCTATTTTGTTGTTAACAGAGTTTGTCAGTTTATGTATGTTCCTATTGATTCTTATTGGACCGTCGTTAAACGTATTATGCTCTATCTTAAAGGTACGACATCTTATGACTTTCATATTACTCGTAGTTCCTCTTTTGCTCTACATGGTTTTACATATATAGATTGGATAGGTAGTATTGATGACCGAAAATCTATAGACGGTTACCTTGTTTTCTTTGGTCACGCAAGCAACGCACAGTTGCTCGCTCCTTTACTGAGGCTGGGTATAAAGCCTTAACAAATGACACTACTGAGGTTATCTGGCTTTAATATTTATTAACCGATCTGCAGATTCCATCTAGCTCTGCTCTTACCATTTGGAGCGGTAATCTCAGTGCTACTTATCTATCTACAAATCCTATATTTCATGCTCATACTAAACATGCCGAAGTTGATTATCATTTTGTACAAGACCGGGTTGTGAAGAAAAAGATTCAGATTCATTTTATCTCCTCTCAAGAACAACTTGTAGATGTTCTTACTAAGCCCTTTTTCCGCTGCTTCATTTATTACTTTTCAATTCAAGTTTCGGGTTGATCCTCCACCCTTGGCTTGAGGGGGCATATTATAAAATGTACACACACACACACACATATAAATTATTGTAGGATTATTTCACTGTTGTAGTTCCTACAGTTACTACCATGTTCAACCTCATACATATAAATAAGAAAGGTTGGCTAAGAGATAAGTCAAGCTATTCTATTATTCTCAACTATTAAAAATTAAAAAATTTACTTTCGACGCATTTAGTTTTTAACACTCTTATTTCAAAATCACTAATTTATTTTTCTCATCATGTCGACATTGACATTTAAAAAAAAATATTTAGATAAGAAGATCAAAAGTACAAACAAAACAAAAAACCAAAGTGATTTTGGATTGTTTGGTCACCAAGTTCGCTTGGGAACAAGCAATTGAGAAAAAAAAATTAAATTATTTTGCTGGAGGAGCAAAATCATTTGATTTTGAGACCAAATGACATTTTGTTGCATTCAGATCGTTGAGATTTCTTCTAGATAAAAATTTCTCTGTACAAAGTCAATTTTTCATAGCTACCCAGCTCATAATTTCTTTTCTGGAAGAGCCATGCTTTTTCATATATTAGCTTCCTATTTATCATCACCTATAAATAGAATTCTATCTAAGATCAAGCTGCAATTTCTTACTGTGTATAATTCCCATCTTTTCTAGCTTCCCAAATCTCCTTATCTGACTTTGCTTGAGATAATGTATGTGACTGAATAATATTCTTCAAACTTGTTCAAAAACTCATGACTCCCTCCTCCAAAAGATTCCAAATCTAAGTATCATCCACCCAAGTTTCTAAACTCGAAATTTAGCATGCTTTTGTCTTTGATAATGCAAACAATCTTGGAAATTGATGTGACATAATTGAATTTTCTGCTGATATATCTGTCTGAAGCCTCATTATTTTCCCATCTCCAACTATAAATCTTATTGAATTTCTTAAGCTCCTGCCTGATTCCTCTTCTGATCCAATCACCGAATAAATGCCCTACCATATTGGTTTGGTGACACCATTATAAAAACATCTCATAGCATTTCTTAATATATTTATTTATTTTTCTATTGTATTTGCTTTAATATATAACATTAACAATAAAATTATCATACAATATTTCCAAAATATGAGATGCCATTGTAGATAACAATTAAAATATATCATTTATTCGTTTCACTATTTTTGTTTTCAATTCGTTTAATTTTGCATTTTCTTATTGTGTATAAGAACTTAATTTAGAATACTTTAAAAAATCTCAATTAATGATGGTCATTAATTGACTCCATTGAAAAAAAAAATGATCTGCCATTGATTATAAGTGACTGGTCACCTTTCCTTACACAACGGGATTATTTGCGCCCTGCCTCGAGATAGTTTTCAAATTTTATTTTTATATATTTCTATTATAATTAAAATAGATTTATGTACAAAATATAACGATTCAGATTTGAAAGGAATAAAATGTTTTTCCAAATGGATTATTTTTTTAATAAAAACTAAAAGGTGTTAAAATATTTTTTAAAAAATTAATAATTTGAAATAACCATGTAAAATGTATCTTTTTAATTTAAACTTTATTTTTTTATATCATGTATTGTTTCTTAGGTAAACAATTTCCTACAACATTTTTTTAATAAAAAAACTTATCATGATCTCAAAAGCAAATTTAAATGAAAAAATATTAAAAATTATTTCTTAATATTTTATATGCAATATTGAAGAGAAATAAAATTAATTTAAGAAACATATGTAAATAATTTATAATAAAAAAATAAAAATTTGATTTTTGATGAATATTTATGATCACATTAAAAAAAACCTTCAAATTTTAGACTCGCATATAATAATTAATGAAATTATTGCTAATATTATATAAAAGTCTATAATCTTATTTGAAAATAATGGCAACATATGATATTTTATTAAGTAGTATTTTAGATATAAATTTAATTAGTTATTTATAGTGGATTTTTCAAATATAAAAAAATAAAAAATAAAAAAAATTCAATGGCAATATAAAAAGAAGTCATGTTCATGGTAGAAAGGTGGGCCAGAATATCTAGCTAAATACAAAAAAGCCTACATGCATGTAAAAGGCTTGGCCTATATTTTTGAATTTTTTATCTTTTTAAAAAATAGATAGACAAAACATCATTCATCCTATTATATGTTTTTAAATAAAATAGGCGATGCATTGTTGACTAATTAAGATTCTATAAGGACTGAAAAGTAATGGTCTATGTTTTAAAAACCCAAAAACTCATTTAAATTATTTTTTTTACCTTAAAACACCCAAAAACAAACTATGAACTTCATTATAATACCTTTTAAATGGTTAAAGAAACACAAATTAAATCAAATAAAAACAATTCTCAAGACCCCATGTATTTTTTTGACAATATAAAATTTAAAAATGGCTCAATAGCATACCTCTTGGAAAGATGCATCTATTGATACCAAAATTAATTTTTTTTTTTTGTGGTTGGAATGTGACCAACATATCTTTTTCTCTCTATTCCCCCTATATCTAGTAACTTTCTTTTTCTTATCTCAAAACCGAGAGACTTGAATAATAAAATTAAAGTTTAACCGGACACTTTTTTATTTTATGAAAATCAAATAAAGAACATGTTTGTTTTTGTTGGGTTTTAATTTGTTTCTTCTTCTTTTAATTATTTTTTATACCATAAATTTAAATCCTTCTTATTTAAATTAGTCTAAATAAATTTGAAGAATTTATCAAATACCTTGAATTCTCAAGAATATGAAAAGAAAAGAAAATCTAACCATATAAAATCTCACCAAACTTAACATGTAAGGATGAACTTGAAAAAAAATAAAGTTTCATGATGAAAATAAAAACTTTTAAAAATGTATTTGTTTATGGAATAATGCTATCCATAGTGAATTTAGGCAAATAAAAAAGTAATGCACAATAAAAAATGATATTTTTTATTGTGTGTTTATTATTTCTTTAGGTGATGTTAACCACTCTTAATATAAACTTCATTATCTTATAAATGCATTTCTTAATTGTTTTAAGAAAAACTTGTTTTTTAATTAGTCATTGTTTTTTAAATAAAAGTTTATAGTACTGGCTCATAACAAGTTTAAATAAAAAAATATTAAAATAATTCCTTGATATTTTATATGTAATTAAAAGATAAGATTTAATTAATGTGATAAAATTATGCAAAACAAATATATTAAAAATAAAAAAAAATAAAATTTTACTTTCATTAAATATTGATGAGAAAATTTCTTTTTCTTATTTTTTTTAGGATGTTAGGTATATAATAATTAAGAAATGAATTTTTAATATTACCATAAAAAAACAATGCCAAAAATAAATAATAATTTAAATAACATTTTAATTACTTTATTAATATTATATTTGAATGAAACATAAGTAAAAAATAAGCTAAAAACTTATAGAAAGAGATCATAAACCTAGGCTTACGAGGTTGGGACCCTGCATGCACCTAGCCTTATAGAAAAAAAGTTAGGTGCTAAGAGGCTTGCAATACTAGGCCACGCACCTTGACTTTCTTTTCTTTTCTTGTATAATAGGATAGACAATAAGTAATTTACTTTATTTTTTTCATTAAAAGAAAATAAAGAATGTTTTGTTCACCAGTAAAGTTTTAGATAATCAAAAGTGGCTAGAAAGTTAGGTTTTTTTTTTTACCCTAAAAATTAATTTCCACTTCTCTCTGGCTATAAGAGGAGGAGGCACAAAAGAAGCACGAAGGATTGAGCTGCAGAGAGAATTATCTAGGAGAGAAGGAAAAAGAAAAGGAAAAGATAGAAAAAAAAAAGGAATCAGAAAAAGAAAAGAAAGGAGAAACAAGTATACACTCAATTATTATGAGAGAGATAGAGAGAGAGAGGTATACACTCGATCCTGATTGTGTCTAGACAGTGGGATTCAGTCACTAAACTTCCAATTTTGATAATTATATATCTGCAAACACTTCATTTGCTCTAATTTCAATTTATCCTTTTTTAAGTCGTTGTGAGTTATCTCTGTGTACATTCTTGTTGTCAAATTTGTGTGATTCATGATTAATCTTGTGGCTTTGTTTATTATAAATGTTTAAAATCGTAATTAAATAAAGATATGGGCTTGATTATCAAGAGATGGTGAAAAAAATTCTCATAGTTCATTTATATGTGAAGAGAAAAAACTTGGGCGTATCCTGAACTGTGGACTTGTTTTGTGATTCATTGACTATGGGAAAGAACTGAACATGAACTTTTGGACTTATTTCTTTCCTTGACTCAGTTGTAAACCAAATATATCTATATTGATGTGCGATTGCACGTGATCCTCGTAATTTATTTTAGATTGCATTTTAATTTCCTGTAAGTTATTTTATTAATATTAGTCTAGGCTTAATGTTCAAGCAAATTTTTAATTTAATAAAAAAATTTCAAAAACATGCAAAGTATTACCGACATCTTTACTATTGAAAAATTAAAAATTAATATCATCGGTATTTCTGTTTGTCAAGTTTAATTAAAATTTTCAATTGAATCCAACTTTTTCAGAAACCAACAAATTATCACCGACATCTTTATTGATGATCAATGAAAAATTAATATTTTAATTTTTTTCTTTGTGTTTTTGTCTGTCAAGTCTAATTAAAATTTTCAATTTAATCAAATTTTTTTATAAACCCGTCAATTATCACCGACTGCTTTTCAGTTCGTTGTTACTTTCATCGACAAAGAATAATAATAAACAGTGCAAGTGAGAAGTGAATAGTACCTTAGCTCTTAGAAAAATACCGATGTACATTAACCATTAGTGATCATGTATATGCTAAATAGTAATGAACAGTGCAAGTAAAAGGTGGACAGTACCTTAGCTCTCGGGACACTACAGACGTACATTAACTGTCAATAATCCCATATGTACTAAACAATAAGAAACAGTGAAAGTGAGAAGTGAATAGTACCTTAACTCTAGGGAAAATACCTACGGGCATTTGTCATTGGTGATCTCGTAGGCATTGAACACAATGAATAGTGCAATTGAGAGGTGAAAAGCTCCAATGCTCTTTGGAATATACCGACGACCTTAAGTTGTCGGTGCATTTTTTTGTATTTTCTAGGTTTGTCGGTGTTTTCATCGATGAAAAATAGTTTATGTTATTAGATTGTATTTCTATTCTTTTTGTATTCATCCTATAAATATTTAAATTCACAGCAGCACACACATCATAATAACACTAGTTTTATGTATAATAATAAAATCACATAAAATAAATGTTTCATTGTGATTTAATAATAAATAAACATCATTGTCATTACATTAAAGTTAATTTCATCCAGAAATATTATATTATAGTTTATGGCAATACACATTTATGTTGTGCAAATTAATCAGAATTATCTTCTTCTTTAATTTCATCATCATCATATATATCGCAATCTTTTATATTGATTTCACCTCTATCATCATCTTCACCGACTTGTGTATGTTCATTGGTTTTCAAAACATTATTTAACTTCTTAATGTCAACATCAATAAAGTATTCTCAACGACATGAAAAATTAAATTTTATTCTAAGTCATTAGATGGAGCAACTTAAAATGGATCAACTAACTCATTAAATTAAAAGGCATCATTTCACACAATTAATTCATCGTTACCATATTGAACAACTTGGATATGACCCTTAAGTTTGGTTTTCACTACGGATAACCAGTCAACTCTTGAATGATCCTTTCTAAAGGAAAAGGTGTATGTATAATAAATTTGTTAGCATTGCTTGGCAAAAACAAAGACATCATCGACATTGTGGAGAGTAGCCTTTATCTTAATTTCGACTAAATCATGATGGAGATCTACTTTGATCCTCTATCAATGGTATCATACCAATAGCATTTGAATTAAAAAAAAATTATATTATGCTAGCTATGATATTACAATTCAATGACCTCTTTTAACTTCTCATAGTAGTCAACTTCAAATTCATTAGAAGTCGATCCCTTAACATAGACCCCATTGTCATATGTTATACTACCCTGACCATACTCTTTAGTATGAAACACATGTCCATTGATGAAATACCTATTATAGCACTTCACTTTTCTTTCAGGGCCAAGACTTAGTAAATTCAAAGTAATACTAGCATTCCCTCCCAATTGATAAACCTGGTACTTGAATTACATCTCCATCACAGTTAATGAGAAATGTGCAACTAAATTAAATATCCTGAAAGATAAGAATAATTAAGCACTCCTTACATGTGTTATAAACCACGTGGAAAATTGTTCATCTTATAATCAAAAGATTTAGGATTCAGTCAGTTATGAGTTTTTGGACAGAAAAAAATGACGATGTTGCCTACAAGGAATTCAACAATCTATCAATTTATGATAGTATAAGAGATAAATTGCTCAAAAGTAACAACATGTGGAGCATTGTGCTTACTAAATAAAAGGCCTCAATTCATCACAATTACATAACACATAATTATGTGCTTGTCTGAATTCTATTTCTGTCAAATATCTTCTCATTATAGTATTTTTGGTACGGGTCGTTCAGGATTGAAAAATATTGACAAGTTCTCATTGAAAGCACTTCCCCACCATTGTCATGTCATGGAATGCAATTGATTCTTACTCTTAAGTGAAGCTTGAAATAGTACGAGATAAATATTGAGATCTCTTCAATCATATAAGTCTCGCATATCGAAGCCAGAACATGCGTCTTATTTTTTACTTTTCTCTTAAGGCTGAACAAGTACCTGTATGGAATTAAATAAATGTTTTGAATTTTTTTTTTAAAAAAAAGACATTAAAATTTTAATTACGATGCATGTGTAACCCTTAACCTCTCAAATGGATACATCCATCTATATTGGACTAGGCCTCTAACGTTTGCCTCAAACGATAAATGTATGGATAGATGCTTCATTAAATCGAAGAACGATGGAGGGAATATCATCTCAAGTTTGTAAATTGTCTTGATAATATTTGTTTGAAGCCTCTCCATATGTTGTGTCTGAAACTTGTGGAGCATATATCTCTAAAGAAATGAGTGATCTTTATGGGTGCATCTCATATCCCATTTGACAATAAATCCTGATAAGCTAGTGGAATGAGCTCTTGTATAAACATGTGGCAGTCATGACTCTTCATTCTATATTATCTACAATCCTCTAAATTCATCAACCTTGATATATTCGAAGCATGTCCATCAGGAAAACATAGACTCTTAAGACATTGGTAGATAAGTAATTGTGTATTCTTGTCTAAGATAAAGTTGGCTTTCATATTTTTATAGTGACAAAATAAAGAATATATTCATTATACCTTGACGTTGTCCTTTGTCTTCCATTTTACATCCATAACTGTGTTGAAATATTTTCAAACACGTTCTTTTCAATATGCATGACATCAAGGTTATGGCAAAGAAGATTGGTCTTTCAATAAGGAAGCTCCTAGAAAATATTTTGTTTTATCTAATTATAGGTCAAACCAAAATCAGAAAACTTATGCTTATCGGATTGAAAATGAAACATAATGTCATTGTACTCCAACACAACGTCATACAATTCATCACCCAACAATAGCGATGATGCAACATCTCTTTCAACTTTGCCAACAAAGAAGTCATTTATATTATTTCTGTACTTGTGATCTGTTGGCATAAACTGCATGTGGCAATCAAAAAAAGATGTTTTACCATTATTTGTTAATGTAAAGGCTTTATTATTTTCCATACAATATAGACATACTATTTTTCTATGCGTGCTCCAACCAGAAACCTTTTCATACGCAGGAAAATCATTGATAGTCCAATTTAAAGCTACCTTCATCTAAAAATTTTGTTCCTTGATACATCATATGTCAAAGCCCAGATGACCACAACTATTTCAACTCATCAATCGATCTATGCAAGTAGCCTTTGACTCGTACTCTGTCCAGCAATCCTCTAAAGGCACTCCTTCTTACGATGACTCGTGTCTCTCTATACTGATAATAAGAGGCATTCAAATACGGGCACTCGTTCTAGTGATGTCCTTCTTATCGATAAATGTAACATCAACCTGGAAAAGTTGAATAATCCCCTAGGTGATGCTGCTCACATCTCACAAAACAGGGGTATCAGTACATTCATAGACATAACTTGAGTTGTGATCTAGGATGATCACCTTAGAGTTGTTAGCTAACCAAATAGCTGGGAGTGATAAAAATCAACTAGGCTTTTAGAATGGATATGTGTTGAAATTTTTACCAAGGTTTAACTCATCTTAGTAAACTCGCAATCATCTAGTAGATAGACTTTCAGTAGTTTAAACACAATAAGAACTTAGCAATTTAGGACAAGACCAGCAATGCAACTTTCCTCAGGTATGATGTTTTAGGGGTGATAATAACTTCTTATTAGCATAACTTGTTTCTTACCATAAAATCTCTGCTAAATTAGGTGATCACTTTTTTTTATAAGATTAGACCTTTTTCCTTTCTCAAACATATAGAAAAGACTCATTTCCTCCATATTCAAGAAAAGAAGGTAGGTCACCATAATGTCAGATATGACATTACAATTCTATTTTTTTTATCTAGAAGTATAAATCATTTTACTTCATTTTCAAAATTAAAATGGGTCGTTTTAAGTTGGAAAGAGAAGAAAAAAAGATTACGTATGCTACCTTAGATTTTTGAGCTAAAAAAACAAAAAACTTAGTGAGAGATAAGGTTTGTGTGTTACTCAGTGAGCATTTTTAAAAATTAAAATTATAACTCAGCTTTTAAATGGTTTACTATAGCAAATCAACGGTATCCTTTTTTATTTATTTTTTTATAGACTTTAGTTAATGTTTGGTTATTATCATTGGATAGAAAAGACAAAGACAGTGGAGATAAAAATGTATTTACTTGAAGACACAAAGATAAAAATATAAAAATAAATGTCTCTATGATAATTTTGGAGTGAATTTTTGTAATTCCAAAACAGGAAGTACAAAAAGGATATGTCTCTAGATATAATTATTTTTTTCTAAAATATTATTGTAAAAAACTTTCAATTTCAAAATTTTCAAACTAAGAAAAATAAAGATAAAAATGATTATTATCATAGTTTTAAAACTTGATTCAAGGGTCGACCCGAAGGTAGGTCCGGGTCACGAGTCGGGAGAGTTAACTCAGGTTGACCTTAGTCAACATAAGAATAAAAGTGATTATTATCATAGTTTAAAAACCCGATTCGGGAGTCAACTCAGGGCAAGGCCCAGATAACAAACCGGGAAGGTCAACCCCGGTTGACTTGCGTCAATGTAAGAATAAAAGTTATTATTATCATAATTTTAAATTATCATAGTTTAAAAACCCGATTCGGGAGTCAACTCAGGGCAAGGCCCAGATAACAAACCGGGAAGGTCAACCCCGGTTGACTTGCGTCAATGTAAGAATAAAAGTTATTATTATCATAATTTTAAAACACGACTAAGTGGTCGACTAGAGTAAGGCTTGGGTCATGGGGTGGAAGAGTCAACCCATGTTAACACGAGTTAATATATTGATAAAAGTGATTATTTTTATAGTTTTAGAACCCGATCTGAGATTCAACCCGAGGTAAAATTCAGGTCATAGGTCGGGAGGGTCAACCCGGCTAACCCAATTTTTTTTGAAAAAAATAATCAAAGCAACCTTATTTTGACTAAAATAAATTGTCAAAAAAGTCCTTGGGTTTTTGACCCGGGTTTTTAATTAGGTCAGATCAAGTCAATCATTCCTTTTTTTTCTTAAATTCGAACCAGTTCAGGTTCCAGGTCGGCCGGGTTCCAGGTGAACCCACTAGGCTAGTCTTGGTTTTATAACTAGAGTTGTTATAAAATTATTAATTTTAACACTCAATATAAACTAAATTAAAAAAAAAACAATATATAATTATTTTTTAAAAAATATGAAAGTTTGATAGTAATACATATTAAGAATAAAATAGACTTTTTATATTTTATTATATCTTATCATCCACCGTAACCAAATAGGATATAGAGATAATCACTTTGTCTTGTACTCCATTACAAAACTTAATTTTATTTTATTTTTTGTCTTGTCTTCTCTATCTCTATTGTCAATATATCTTATGTCCTAGAACAGTAAACAAATACTACCTAATAAATTAAATTTTATTTGGAATTCCATTCTTTATACTCGAAAATATTTCAAACATAAACATTAATTTAAACTTTGAAAATTAATTCCACTAGGACACCTTTTACAAACTTAAACGGTGAATCAATGTATCTATATTCTAATTCAAAGCACGTGGCAACCATATAATTCAATGAGAAAAGCCGTGGTCATGGGTCGAGATTTCAATCAAAACCACCATGTACCATTGGGACCTACGTTCCAATAGCGTCAAGACTTTGTTGCTAGGTTGTTTTGTCGAACAAGTCAAATGAAACAAACCACAAGCTCCAAAGCGCCGCCGAGCTATTCTCCTCCCTCCGTGTACTTTGGAATTAATATTAAAACTGATAAAGGTCTTGCAAAAGGATCTTTCCTGTTGGCTCCTCGAATTGGGGAACCTCCCCACCCAGCCTCCACTCACTGAATCGGAGTAGTTAAAACATAGGATAAGCAACTAATTATTATACTGAATCAGACAACGAAGGACTATTTGATTCTCCCTTTGCTTTGCTAGGCTGTAATGCACGAGCACGCATTTCTCATCGTCGGAAGTTATTAAATTATATGGAAACGTGCAAAGTTCGAAGAATCTCCCACGTTGCTTTCGAATCCCAACTGTTCATGGTGTTGGTTAATTATGACCTTTGCCTTTGCGTTGATTCATTGGAAGTACTGTGGGAAAATATTATTAATTCCATGCTAGCAGCTTATGAAGAAACATTCCCATGGTTTACAAGGTGATTCTATGGTCATGAGATCAATGGCCGATTTATTCGTAAATTCCGGAATCAATCATATTTATCTTTTGAATAAATTCTACCGATTTATTGGTAAATTTCAGAACAAAATAGACGTCGGAAATAAAATACGTTGAAAAAAAAAGAAAAAAGAAAACCCATTAATGCTAAATATAATCTTATACAATACCATGTATGAAGAATTATATTTCTTCTACAAACTATACATTGTTTGAAAGATTGGAGAAGCTTAGAAATATAACACCAAAGCCACCAAACGTTTATTGATGTGTCATAGATCACTTCAAGAAACAAGAGGAATTTGAGTTTGAGGTGAATCATTCTGACGTCGACCATCTTATGTATCCATGTCTAGACTAATTGTCAATTTTTTAATGATATACATATTAGTACTTTGTATGAATTTAATTATATTGCATAATTTATTCTGGTAAACAATTTATTTCTTCGGATGTGCAAGATTAAGATGCAGTTAGCACTAGTACTCTAGTCAGCCTCTCTTTAAAATTATCAAATAACTATCACAACCCAAAAGATTAAGCTATTAGATGAGGTTCCATGATATAATTTATATTATTCTTTAACAAAAATAACAAATGAATTCTTCATAAACATTGATGAAAAGATAGAAATAACTCATGTTCTATACATATTTTGTTTTTAAAAAATAAAAATAGCAAGGAAATAAAAAGAAACAAAGATTATAAACGTAAAAAATACAAACAACCAAAAGTTTTTGAAAACGAATAATCTTGCTCGGACTAAAGCAAACCTTTACATGGAGACGACTTGCTATTAGGCATTGGGTCAGCATGCGATTAATAAGAGAAATACAGATTCAAGAGAAAATTTATGGAACTTGCTTGAAACCTTGAAAACTTTTATGGAATTCAAAGAAAGTATTATCGTCACATATAAATTGTTAAAGAAATTGAAAACTTTTAGCAATATGAAGATCATGAAGGACTTTAGACATATTTAAAACGCATTTTGGTATGCATATAGTTGTATAACCGATATGAGAAACAAGGGGACTCTTACGTACCATCTCAGAATTACAATTGTTTAGTCATTTGTATCTATCAACTAAATATATTTTCTTAAAAAAAAACAGTTCATTTCTCTTCTTTCTTACTTTCCCTTTCACTTTTTTAGATGTTTAGTCATTTGTATAGTTGGTTAATTGTTTTTACATGTTGCAATTATTTTATTGATTTTTTATAAATTATTTTATTGTTGTTATGGTGTTTTGCTATGATCAAGATGCATTTGGTTTGGAAATTTGTTTCAAATTTGTGTTTATATTAATATCATGTGTTTGAATTTTTTTAATTTTTTATTGATGACATGGATTTTATAAATGGTTTATTCTTTTTCTTTTTTAATTGAATTTAATTAAAGAAAAAAACTCAAATTCATTAATAAAAATAATGAATTACCGATTCATTACCAAAAAAAAATATGATGTAGGTAAATAATATTTTTTCAAAGTTTTAATCTTTGAAAAAATGATTTTGAAATTCCATTAGTAATGAGAATACAAAAATTAAAAATTACCAAAGAAGATATTGTGTAGGAGTTGAAAAGTAATAATAGGTTTAATCTATTAAGTAATTAACTTTTTCTATTTATACCGTAGGACAATATATAATGTTTAATGTAGAGATTACAATACTAGAGCAGTCCTACAATATATATATATATATATATATATATATATATATATATATATATATATATATATATATATATATAATAGTAGATAATTAAATAAATTTTTTTTTTTGAAATTTTAATTATTTTGAGATTCCATCCATAATGAAAATTCACAATGAAAATACAAAAAATAAAAACGATAAAATTTCATTATTGACGGAATATTCACAAAATTCACACAATGAGAATCTAAAAGGAAAACAGTAATCTAATTTTTATTTATGATCATGACTTGGAAAGTACGTACAGCAACAATACACATAAACAGATTAACAGAATCCAAAAGTACAGCTAAAATTCCAGCACTCACATTTATGTTGTGAAGAGGAAGATCAATCAGAAATAAAATCTCAAACTAAAACCCAAAGAGTTTATTTTATGCACATCTTCATTTCCATGGGCGATGACCTGAAAGCATAAACCCAAAGAGTTTATTTTATGCACATCTTCATTTCCATGGGCGATGACCTGAAAGCATTCACAAGTGTCTTAGGAAATAAGAAACTATATCCTAAGGCTTCAACTTTTATCTTGATCAGTGGTTTTTTGACATAGTGGTAAAACCTGCTGAACTTCAAATCCTATCATTTCATTCTTTTAACTAAACGTAATTTTGGCATGAGAAATGAAGCACCTGTCCAAGTTTCAAGCTTTTAAAAGTTGCCCTAGTTTTGTAAGGAATGCCCAACACCAGGGCTGTGGCCTGGGGCAGTAGGTCTGAAGTCATCTACATGGCCTGGCAGGGATGGATGGGGCTCGCCAACAACCGGAGCTGGAGGTGCCGGTGGAGACACTTTGGTAGCATTGACTGGTTTATCGAGGTTATCATTAACATGTAACTTGCTATTGCTCTCAACAAGTCTTCTTATTTCCTTCTGAAGGAACTTGTTAGGGGTTTTGAGATTCAAATACCTTCCCTCAATGAACTGAAGTTCATGGGAGAAAATCAGTACAAGGAAAACAAAGGCAGTGAGCAAATTTGATTGGGCCATGAAGCAAGAAACAAAGAGGAGGGTGGGAAAGATAGAGAGAGTCTTAAGCAACTGTCTCAGTTGAAGAAGAGAGCAAGGCAATATATAGGGTAAACCAGCTAGCGAGCAACTTGCATGCTAACACTTTCCTCAACTTCGGTATTGGTAGAGCAACAAAGACAGCAATGTATGTGAGGGCTGAAGTACTTTCTCTGAGTAAAATATGCTGGAGGCAGTCATGTGAGCTTTTGAGAAGTGAAATGCTAGCTTCGACAATTACAACTAATGATGCTCTTGTTAATTTCAACCGTCTATGTGCGGATATGTGAAATCCAAATGATCTTGCGATAATTTGGCTTACATGGACGGTTAAAACCTCAAAATCTCTAAATCGAATTTGAAATGCATGCCATTATCAAGCCCACCAGTTTTTTTTCCCTTCCTTTCGTTCAAATTGTACGCTTCAAAACTAATATGCATGTGATCTATTTAAGACAAAAGATAGTCTAATGAGACACCAAAGATCTTAATACCTTAACAAATATAATCATATGATTCAAATTTTGATAACTGGGGATGCATGGGGTTTGGTATGAAAGGCAGCGGTAGTCTCTTTATTCATGGTCAAACTAATTTTTCATCAAGTTAGGCTTTCAAAAATGAATGACGCGTGTCATAACTTGTTTTTACCCCTCTTTTCAATATATTTTCAAAGAATAAAAAAAATACAACAATACAAAAAGTTCCCAAAAAATACATTTTTGACTTGATTCAGCCAATCTTTAATTGTATTTTTCAATCATTTTATTTATCATTTTTTATGTTAAAGAAATTTTTTAAAAAAAATCCAATTACAAAAAAACCAATAAAAGTTTTATTAGTTGATGAAGGGATGATGACGAATTAAACATTGGAAACCTATCCCCATGCAACTCAATGATAAAAAATAAAAATAATTAAAAGGGATAGATATAAAAGAAGAAAAAGAAGGTGGTGGTAGATTTGAGAATAGAAGAGGATAGGAGAGAATTTGGGGTGTGCTAGTAATATTTAATAAATTATAAAGTGATGGAAATAGTGATGCAACACCTTTAATGGTGTGATAAATTTATAGTTTTTCATAAACATGATTTTTTCAATTTTTTCTATTTTATTACATAAAATTTAGTCTTTCCAGAGTTTGTCCTTTGAATTTTTAAAATATAATAAAATAAATAGCTAGCTAGCTAGCTAGCTAGAAAAAATATTAATTTTAATTATTTTTTATTATGTTTTATATTCTTAATTCTTTTTTTAATTGAAAATATAAAAAATTTGGCATGAGACACTTTTATTTTTTAAAATCAAATTTAATTGAAAATTAGTTGGATGATGGATGGTGGGACAAACAATGCCACTCCATCAAACCATAGCACTTAACTACAAAATTTGGAACCATATGATTATCTTTGTAAACAATATTTAAAAATGTACCTATGGTGGCATGAAATATCATGAAATTTTTTGATATTGTGGTACTAGTTATTTTTTAAAATATTTGTATTTAAAAATGATCAAAATAATATTTTTTATTTTTTAAATTTTATTTTCTACATCAGTACATCAAAATAATTTAAAAATAAAAAATAATTTAAAGTAAAAAAAATAAAATTTAAATTTAAATTTTATTAAAAATATTTTTAAAATATAAAAACAACCAGCTATATAGTTAATGAGAGAAAGAGAAAGAGAAAAAAACCAACTAAACACAAAATCTCTCCAATGGCCTATCTCCTTCGCCCACTACCCTAAACGCCACCCTACCTTCACCAAAACACAGCAATACCCCTTCACAATTCAGACTCTGTAACTAAGATTTATTTTGAGAGATTTTTCCATCATGGTCGGATTACCGGACACCAAGGAAAACTTTCAACAAATATGGAGAAATGGCTTCAATGTTCATAGCATGGAGAAATAACCAAAGGAATTGAAGGTTTGGTTTAGTTTTGATGAAATCAAAATCTTCACAAACACATCTTCTTCAACAGATTAACGATCTATGATTTGGCACATATAAGCTGCGTGCAAATCTGTAGCGTATGAAGCCAGAATCGGGAGGATTAATTCCTACCAGTCAGAAAAACAAATCAGTCTCACGCATCCCTGTCCCTTTTAAGCAGAGAGATTCAAGAAGCTATGCAATGGTTGTTCGTGCGGGTAATGATGCTGTCCAGGAACCCAAAAATAAAAGTGGAACTGTACCATTGGTCATACATAATCCCTCTGAGGGAGGAGGTTGCTTGGATGAAGAATAGTCTTTCGGGTGTGTATAGTGAAGGTATCAATTACCAAGATATAAAGCAATCTTTAATTTATGGGTGCTTTTGAAATGCAAGTGACACTATTGGGTATTTATTTTGGCGAATTACGACCTTGCATTGCGACTGATGGTCCTATTGATCACAGATTTGCTTGGATTGAAGTTACTGCCAGTTATAGGCTGGAATGCAAGTAGTCTAGAAAACTTCTTTCGGCTTATGGCGGAATTATAGGCTTTGATAGTTTTCGATATAGTATTCTTGGTCATATTAACTTGTTAATTGGAACAAGACAGGGCAGATTCCTCAAGGAGTCCATTATTCTACGGCTCAATGGCATTGATTATCACATTCACATTCAGAAGCTCGACCCACTTCATTTTCTAGTTTAATGTTGGTGATGTTTCGAAATTTCAAGTAGTATGGGAATAAGAATTTCAGGTTGAATAGTTGGTTAATCGATTGATCCTAACAATATCATCCATTCTTTTTATATAAGGTGGTTGATAGTTTATATTTGATGCTTTGTAAGCCAAGATGACTCATGGCGGATACCTGTAAAAGGTCTTTTTTAATAGAGGTGGAGACTCGCTGATGCTTAAATAAGTATTTTTTAGAGAGAAAAATACAAATATTCTAGAAATAGATGCTCTAAAAAATATATTTGTAGTAGAGAATAAAGATTGTGAACCTTTATTTTGAAAGTCTCATGGTATATTTATAGCCTATGAATTTTATCCTTTGTAGAGGAAAAGGACTGAAATATAATTTTATCTTTATAATATTTTGAGTTGCAATGTAAGTTATATTTCACTCATTTTATCTAGTTAAATGATAGAGACATAACGAGTTATGATATATTTAAGCTCACTCAAGGCTAAGCTTGGCACACTGCCAAGCTCCCTCATGGTTGGGTTTGGCATACCGAGTAGGTTTAGCACACTGTCAAGCCCCCACTAATAAAGATATATATTAAAAATTCTATAACAATTACTAACACTATCAAAAAATTGACAAATAAAAATGAAAATATCAATGGAAATTTTTCATCGATAAATTCAAGTGAACTTTACTGATAGAATATTCTCTAGTTGTATCCCTCGATAAACACCGATGAAAATGTTCTCTTGGTATATAGAGAGGGGATTACAGTGAAAAAACAAGGAATTAAAAAAAATCAAAAGATATAATAACGTGTCATTTATAAAGACAGAAATACCGATATAATTAATTCGTCGATGAAATCCATTAATAAATCTATCGATAATAATTAAGTTATGACCTAATAAGCAATCTCCTCTCTCCTAATTCTTCTTCTTCCTCCATCAGCTCTACAACAAATGATAGACCTCCCTATTTTATTACAAATCAATTTCTCACCACAAATTTGATCACCCCTACACTTAGTCTATCAGCATTCATATTCTAATTCAATTTCTTTTTAGGATTCCTCATATCAAGTAAGAAAAATTTCCCCTTTTTTAAACTCATTTTTAAAATGTTAATTTTTATTGTATATTTTTGAAGTATATGTAGTTTATTTATGTGTTTACTTGTTTTACAGCTTTTTTTTTATATAAAAATTTGTTGTTTGATTTTTACATGTTAGGGTTTGTTTGAGATTTTAAAAAATTATAGTTGTTTGTAATTTGATGAAATTAATTTTGAATTTGTGACTTAGGTGTTCTTTAATAAAATAAATAATAACTTATTTAATGAGTTCATTTAATATTTTTTCAATTTTATTATTGAGTTGAAAATTTTTTTAAATATATAGGAATTTGAATTTATATAGATAATTGATAATGATTCAAGAGTATTATTTAAATAGATTGAATAAATTTAAGATAAATTAATATTAACTAATTTATTTAGTTTGTATAATTAATTATTATATATTCTTATGAAAAGGATGAATATGTTTGATATAAATAATAAATATATATATTATTATTTTTTTATGGATGTATCAACCGACTTAGTGTCCAATTACTTCACATCATGAGCATCTCAAAGCAAATGGAGAAGAGAAGTTTAGGCCCAAGTCCATCAGAGGTTAGTGTGTTAAAGGCCCGCACAAATCTAAAGCCTTGTTGATGACCAGAGAGGAAAGTTAGGAATGATTGGATTTTCGAGAATAAGAAACCGGACTGAGAGCTGTTTGTTTCTGCGTTTTAAAAGTATTTTTGATAAAATTTAAAATTTTTTTATTTTTTTATTAACTTTAAATTAATATATTTTTAGTGTTTTCAAATAATTTTGATGTGCTGATGTCAAAAATGATTTTTAAAAAATAAAAAAATATCATTGGCATGCATTTTGGCACGAAAAGCTATTTGAAAAGCAACCGCAACCATACTGCCAAACAAACCCTGAGTTGTTTGATGTTGCTCAAGCGAGTAGTTTTTAAAATTACGGTTATAATTATTTTTAAAAATATTTTTTATTTAAAATTATATTAAAATAATATTATTTTTTTTGTTTTCAAAAACAATTTTAATATTAGCGTATTAAAATAATATAAAAACACTAAAAAATTATTAATTTGAAGCAAAAATAAAATAAAATAAAATTCAATTTTTTAAAAAAATATTTTTAAAACACAAAAATAAACAAAAATATTCTCCCATCAAACTTCCGACGTGAAGATATTATGGTATTATGGCTTTCTAATAAAGCTCTCGATTATTATAAAAAAAAAAATCTATTTGATGAATACATGGGACTAGATTGATGGAAATAAGTCTAAGAAGTTTGTTGGAAAGGCAAGCATGTGATCCTGGGGTCCAATTGGGGCTCGTAAGTCCAATCTGAAAATCTTATTCCGAGCTCCACAATCTGATACTGATTGAAAAGCCATCAGAGGCTTATTTGGAGGACAAAAACCACTCTAAATGCCTACTTTCATGTATTTTTAGAGATTTCATTAGCCAAACATGTCCAAATTCCAACATATGTTTTTATTATTTTTAATGAAGAGAAAAAATATAAGTTATAAAGAATTAATGAGTAATAAATGATTCCATATTTTACCACCAAAAGATCAGTTCTATCCCACACGCACATAGACACCCGCATTCTCAAACATTTTTGCTTCTGTGGGGTATAGCTTAGAGTATTGGGATGCTCTGTCTACAGTTTGCATGCCCCATGCAACCGTTAATTTTTATATGCTCCTTCATTTAAAAATTACTTCGAGAGCAAACCTATCTTGCTCCGATCTGATATACTATTTAACCATTCCAATCTAATTGAAATCTGAAATAATTAAGGCCACGAACCAGCTAAAACCAATATGAATGGTGCCCAAGTCCCACCATTCACATTTTCAATTGATAATCTTTCTTTCTGTTCCTATTTCTTTAATGCAAAATGTTGGCGTTTCATGTCCGGAGGCTATAGAAGCATGTTATAACAAAAGTCAAGAGGTAAGGTGGTCAGCTTTCCAACCACAAACCTTGAGAGTGCTGGCTTGCAGCTTTTTGAATGCATGTATAGTCGGCACTGACATTCTGTTGGTCTCCCTATAATTTTTCTCGAAGAGTATATGCTAATGCTTTGGAATATGAGTCTGCTAGCTATCTTCAAGTTGGCTAACCTAAAACTAGCTAGGTTTGTTTACTGTGTGAAAAAAATAATTATATATATAGGGTGAATCTGCAGGTGGGATGCCTTATATATGTAATTTAAAAGGGATATGTTTTTTTTTTAATAAAAAAAGGTATTCTTATATCAACTTTTATGGAATGACACCAATTTTTCTCTTCTATTGAAACGTGAACAGGTCATCCACATTTATCAAGTCTACTACATGTGGACCTGCTCTGCACCGGGGCTAGATTTTATTATTATTATTATTATTATTATTGCATAAAAAAAATGTTTAGAAAAAGATTAAAATTCCTTTAAAAAAAAGCAACTCCATAAAAAAGGTTAAAACAATTCGAGTTAATCCTCCAAACTTGCAGTCCAAGTTATGATATCAAGATAACCTGATAAAAAAACAAAGAAAATCACAAAGTTGAATTACAAAAAAATCAATGTTGAATGATAAAATCAGAAAAAAAAAATAATTAAAAAATATTGATGTCAACCCATGTTAACTTTTCAAATTTATGACTCGAATCATTAGACTAAAAACACTCTATCTGGAAAAATCATGAAACTCAATTACTGACCGATCAAATATTGAATAATGAAATTAAAAAAAAAATTCAGTTGTACAAAAAGATCCAAAACGAAATATAGTAATTAAAAAAATGATGATCAAAATCAAATAAATAATTAAATAAGAGGGACACTATAATTTTTTTATTGAAGGGTGAAATTCAAAAGAAAAAACAATTTAACAAAAGAATCAAAAAATAAAACATTCAAAAGAATAGGGATCAAATTAGAAAAAAAAAATAACATATCACCAATTGAGATTAAATGATAAAATTGAAAACAAATTGACATTTTACAAAAGAACCAAGAACAAAAATTAGAAATCAAAATAATAAGAACCGAAGTTCAAATTTCAATAAATAAGAGGACGACTTTGAAAATTTGCATGGCTAGTGTGCTTATCGAAGGAAGGAGAGAAAAAAGTGGGAGGAGAACAAAAAAAGACCATTAGTGTTACACTGCCACTCCACCACCACCATGCGCCACCCGAAAAGCGTAAGTACCTCCCACCAGCAACTTTTTGTTTTTTTAATATAGTTTATATTTATTAAAATACTAAATTGTCCCTCATCCAACTTCATTATGATGAAAAACCCAGTATAAAAATACAAAAAAAAAAGTCTGTAGATGTTAGTTTAAGATTTTTTCTTTCAAGGGTATTTTAATCGTACTTATACCCGATCAATCTGGTGATGAATAACAAACCTTAAGAAAATATTTCACTGCCCCCAATGGCCAGTTCAATATTTTTTTATGAGAAGAGAAAAATTGTCATTATATGTTTTTCAATAATGAACAATGTTTTCCCAAGACCTATTAGGTTTTGGTAATTTACTAAAATTAGTTTTCTTACAACTAAGTAAAAACTAAAATATGAGTAGTAAGATATAGTTATGTTTGGTGGTCTAAATTTACTAAAATTATTTTTCTTACAACTAAGTAAAAACTAAAATATGAGTAGTAAGATATAGTTATGTTTGGTGGTCTAAGATCATTGTATCCTAAACATTGTTGCTAAACTTGATCTAATATAAGGTCTGGGTTGTGGGTTGGGCAGCTAACTCAAATCAATCCCAAATAAATTTTTAAAACAAAGTCAAAATGATATCGTTTAGAAAAAAAAAAATTTAAATCACTGGATTTTGATTGGATCAACCGGGTCACGGGTCAGCCTGAATTTTTGACCAAATTATGCTAGGTCAACTCTCTTTAGGTCAACTCTCTTATATTTTTGTGAAACTTGAGCAGGAACAGATTTAATAACAATGATCCCCTAACGCATACAAAGATGATACCCCTCTCTTTTTATTATGTAGCTCAAATAACTTGATACCTTTCTCTTTTTATTATGTTGCTCTAATAAGTGGAACAACTAATACACCAAAAACAATTGTTAAAATATATTAGATGATTACAAATATTTCAAGTATTTTTGGTTCTTGTCTTTACACTTGATTTGTGGCTACGTATTAGTAAAATAATGAAAGAATTTTATTAGATTATATTGCCAATATAAGTATGGTAAGAGTATATATAAACCCTTTGTATTCATACAATTCAATATATATCGCATAAATATATTTTCTCTTTTATTTTTTCATATGTTATCAAAACCTTTTAAGGGTTTTTTTTTCTTTTTTGGTTGGTTTATTTATTTTATGGTGAGCCTCAGTTTAATTTTACTAGTTTATATCTAGATCATACCACTTTTTAAGGTTTTCAAACATGTTCCGTCAATTTTTCTTGTCATTCGTTTTACCCAATTTAGCCTCTACAGTAAGGTTTTCTCTTATACTACATAGGTTTTTCCTTTTCATCATTTGGGGTCGTAACCCGTGTTAGAGAATAATATAAAATCATATCTTGGGACTTCACCTAACAATTTAAGTTATTAGGTTGAGATATTTCTTTGACATGGTATCAGAGCCTTGTTGACAAAGTGGTCACGAGTACAAATCTCACCACTTCCATTCTAGTTGATAAAAATTAAGCATAGGGTAGTGTGAGTTTATGCAAATTTCAAGCCCAAAAATCTTTCACTTGAGGGGATGTGTTAGAGAATAAAATAAATTATATCTTGGAGCCTCATCTAAGAGCTTAAGTTATTCGGTTGAGATGGTTCTTTGACTTGATATCAAAGCCTTGATGACCAAGCAGTCACGAGTTCGAATCTCACCACCCTCATTCTCTCTTCTAATGAAAATCTAAAGGCTTTCACTTGCAGGGGTGTGTTAGAGAGTAATATAAAATATTATATTGGGGTCAGGGTCTTATCTAACAGCTTAAATTATTGGATTGAAATGGTTCTTTGACAATCCGGTCAATCTATTCATTTTTACATCGCTTAAATGCATGCTATTTGGGATCAATTAGCCATTTTTTAGCCTACTTAGGAACATCCAATGATGCTGCCAAATTCACTGCATATCGAGACCATCTTTCGATAATGTAATTTCTTATGGATCTAACTAATGAATTTGAGTTCATTCATGCCTCTATTCTTCATAGAGATATTTTTTTTTCCCCAGCTAGAAGTCATGGTTTCTAATTTTTTATTGGAAGAAACTCGGCTTGCAACATTGAAATCCAAATGACTTCTCACCACTACTAACAATATTTTTGTTGTATATTTTAAGGTATCCATGACATGTTGTTGTTGATTGTTCTAAGTTGTAAAATAAGAGACAATGTTTTTGCTACAAATTTTAAGGTATCCAAAATATCATGTTTGTTGTTTTGTATTTTGAGGGCCTATATAAACAAATAAAAAAATAAAATATAAAAAAAATGTTGGAAGAAAAAAAAAATATATATATATATATATATATATAATATATATATATATATATATATCAGTAAGAAAAATATACTAGAATGCTCAGGAAATTGCCGAAGCCTAACTGAGAAAGATCAAATATACAAGAAAAAAAATTTTGACAATGTATTTTCGACTGATGAAGGCCCTATTAACAAAAACAAAAAATCAATTTGATGAGGAAAATTCAAAATTTGATGTTGAAGGGCTCAATTAGAATTCTTCAAGGTTTATTCGAATTTATTGCAGGCTTAATTGTAAGAAAAAAATATTTTTAAAAGTCAATTTAGGTTTTAATTGGAAGAAATTAAATTATAAGGGTTGAATTGTAATTTTTAGAAGTTAATTTGGTCAAATCAAGGGCTTAATTGCATAATTATTGAAGTTTGATATTATCACCTCTTAAGCGTCCTACCTGAAGTAGGCTGCATTGCTGATTTTATTTTAAATTGATAAATGTTTGTTTTGTTTTGTTTTGTTTTTATTTTTTTATGGTCTTCTTATGATATTTTTTATTCTAGTGTCAGTGAATATTCTCCTATGAATATTTTCAACTCTGGTATTGGTAAATATTATATAACCTAAAAAATATGGTATCCTTGATTCTGGCGCCAATAAATAAATCTGCAAAATTTGGATTAAGAAAGAAAACGAAACTATTTTTTAGTTATTTAAAAAAAACATAAATCAATTCAAATAAATATACAAACAGTCCAAATATTATACAAAAACAACAAACATGTCTCAAATGTTAAACATTATAGCAATATTGTCAAGAAATAATTTGAGATCATGAATCGATCTTCTGAAGGCTGGGAATTAATTAGGGAGGCTACAGTAACCAAGGAAATATTTTTGGACATGGAAACAGTGGCGGCACGTGTATCCTCACACCGTTGCCTTTGTCAACACTTGGCTCAAAATGTCGTCATCGTCTGAAGAATAAATGTTAGTGCACTTGACGCGACCCTTTCCCTTCTTCCTTTCCCTACTCATCGCTGCCTACAAAACAAAGAAATCAACACACGATGGTCATTTTTAATTTTTTTTTATTTTTCCATCTCTGCTTCTATTTTTTTCCTTATGGGTTCATTTTTTTTATCTCTCTACCTCTCTGCTGGTTTCTATGGTGGTCAGCTTAAATTAATGGTTGGTTATGGGAGGAAGAATGGCAAAGCTAGTTGCAGTTAGGCTTGTTTAGAGGCCAATATGATGTTGATTTTGCTAAGGAGGCTGTCACAGGGAAGAGGGAAATGGGACAACGACAATGCTGGGTCGAGAGGTTTTATTGGTGTTGCCTCGAGGATAAAGGGAAAGATCAGTGATTTGAGAAGCTCTTAAGAGTTGGCACTATTGATCAGCTAAGGGAGAGGAGAGAGATGTCATGGTTTGGCAAGGATAACTATTGTGCAAGGAATTATGGGTGTATGGCACTATAGATTTGTGTGAGAGATAGGTGAAGGGAGAGAAGGAAACTAGTGTTGTTATCTTCGTGGGTTGAGATGTGGATTTATGGGTGGTTATAGCTGGAAAAGAAAAATAAAAGTGTGCCTCAGGGAAGGTAGAAGTGAGGCGTGAGTGGGCATGATCTGTGACAGTGAGGGTCGCTCTTTTTTTTTAAGTTTGATCTTTTTTTCAAAATGCATGTTTGAAAAACGAAACTTAGCTTTAGCATATGAGACTTGGGCATGTAGACTTTGATAACTTGATGATGATGGCACAAAAGGGTATGTTGAAGGGTTTATCATTCATTATACATTCAAATCAGTTATGTGAAGGATGTTTAGTGGGTAAGCAATTTCACAAGAGCTTTCCAAAGGAATCTATATCAAGAGCAAGTCAACCCCTATAAAAAATACATACCGATGTTTATGGTCCTATCAAACCATGTTCATTTGGTAAAAATTTGTATTTTCTACTCTTTATTGATGATTATAGTAGAAAAACTTGGGTATACTTCTTAAAATAAAAGTCTAATGAGTTTAATTGTTTTAAGAAGTTTAAGGTATTAATTGAAAAAAAAAATGGTTATTCTATAAAATCACTTAGAACGAATAAAGGGTGAATTTTGTTCCAATGATTTTATTGAGTTTTATGAAGATCATGATATAAAGAGACTCCTAATGGTGCTTAGATTACCACAACAAAATGGTATGATGAAGAGAAAGAATATAAGCATTCTCAACATGGCAAGAAGAATGCTCAAAACCAAGAAGATACCTAAAGAGTTTTGGGCCGAAACTATTGATTGTGTTATTTATTTGTAAAATAGATGTCCTAACAAAGGCTTGAATAGCATGACTTCATAAGAAACATAAAGGGGAAGAAAGCCAAGGGTTTCTCACTTGAAAGTTCTTTGGAGCATCGACTATGTGCATGTAAATGATCAAGTAAAGACCACACTAGATGACAAGAGTAAAAAGATGATCTTTGTAGGTTATAATCAAAAGTTCAAATGATGCAAGCTTTACAACCCTAATCAAAGAAAGATGGTGATTAGTAGAGATGTTAAGTTTAATAAAGAAAAAGCATAGGATTAGAAGGTAAATGATGGTTAGAAATATGACTTCCTACCAATTCTTGACGAAAGTTATAAAGATCATCAAGAACCTATAGTTACACCTCCATCTATACCAATGAGCTCAACTTCTTCTTTTTCTTCTTCTTTTTCTTTTTCTAGTGGAAGCTCAAGTAACGGCACTCTACCAAGTCTACCAAGATATATAAAGAGCCTTGATGACTTATATAGGGTAACTAATCATATTGATGATGTGATACTATATTTTCACCTTGCTAGATGTAATCCTATAGTATTTGAAGAAGTAATAAGGATGCAAAATCAAGAATTTTTATGGATAAAGAGATTGCATCAATTGAGAAGAATGACACATGAAGATTGGTTCCTGGACCAATTGGAAAGAAGTCAATAAGTATCAAGTGGATCTATAAAGAAAAAAAGAATGTCAAATGAGAGGTGGAGAGATACAAGGCAAGGTTAGTGGTAAAAGGCTATAGTCAAAAGCATGGGATTAACTGTGATGAGGTTTTTGCTCTCGTTGCTAGATTGGAGACCATTCTATTAATCATTGTCACCACTACCCAACATAGATGAAAAATTTATTAAATAGATGTTAAATAAGCCTTTCTTAATGGATTTCTTGAGGAGGATGTCTATATTTAGCAACCTATTGGTTATAAAGATAAGGTTTTAAAGTTGAATAAAGTCTTGTATGGATTGAAGCAAGACTCAAGGGCTTGGTATAGTCGCATTGATGGTTATGTCTTAGAAAATAGGTTTGTTAAATGGCCCTGTGAATATGTTATCTATGTAAAGATCAAAGAGAGTGGTGATTCTCCTATTGTATGATTGTATATGAATGACTTAAACTTTACAAGAAATAATCCAAAGATGTTTGAAGACTTCAAACAAGTAATGACCAAAGAGTTTGAAATGATAGATATTAGCCCCATGTCCTACTACTTAGGGATTGATATCAAATAAAAAAAATGTTTGTGAATCAAGAGAAGTTCGCAAGGGAGGTTCTCAAGAAGTTCAAGATGGATGATTGTGCAAAAGTGAATATACTCTAGTTGAGTGTAGAGTGAAGATATCAAAGAATGATGAAGCGAGATCTTCGGTATATCAAAGGTACTATTGATTTTGACTTATTCTATGGTTATTCTAATAGCTTTGAACTTGTGGGTTATAGTGATAGTGATTGGACTGGAGATATGAATGATAGAAAAAGCACAACGAGTTTTGTTTTTTATATAGGAGACACAACATTTACGTGGAGTTCAAAGAAGCAATCTACAGTCACTTTGTCAACATGTGAAGCTAAATATATAGCTACTACATCATGTGTTTGTCATTTCATATGGCGAAGGAGATGATTAAAGGAATTGTGAATGCCACAAAAAAAAAGCCTACTAAAATATATGTGGACAACTAATCAGTCATTGTATTAACAAAGAATCCAATATTTCATGATAGAAGTAAGTATATTGACATAATATTTCATTACTTATGAGATTGCATTGCAAACGAAGAAGTTGAAGTCAAGTATGTAAAGACACAAGACCAAGTTGTGGATATATTCACAAAGCCACTCAAATATGATTTTTTTATCAAAATAAGAAATGTGTTGGGAGTTATGAACAAATCAACTTTAAAGGGGGGATGTTGAAAATAAACCAGATTTTGGATTTTGAAACGGTCAACTAGTTTAATTGGCAGAATACAATTCCTGTTCAGATTAGAATTTCCTTATATTAGTTTAATTCCTTGATTATCTTAGATTTTATGCCAACAAAAAATCTTGTACTTTAGCATTATTAATAAGCACAAAAGAAAGATAATAACTAAGAGAATTTAGAGAGGAAAAACTTAATAAAAGCATGCATTTCTCTTAATCTTCTTTTTATTCTTGAGTTATTGACCTTGCATTGTTATGTTGATTTTATACCACACTTGCTTTTCTTGCAACCTTCTATTTATGATCATTCTTTGGATAAATGTGTCTTGTTTTTAAAACTTTTCAAACAAGCTCTTCGAGCTTTGTTTGTTAAATTTAACTCTAAAATGAGTTAGTTTGGGTTTACTTTAAATGCATATAACTTTATCTTATTTGTATATAAGACAAATAAAAGTCACATAGTGCTTTTACTTTATATTAATGACATGATAATTATAAATGGTAATGTTGATAATATTATGCATAATCATAATATACTATGATAATCATAATATTATCTAGATCACTCACAATGAAATATTTTATGAACAATCCAAATATATTAAAATAAATAATCACTACATTCTTTAACATGTCCATAATGACATTATACATCGATAGAAATCTATGGAATAAAGTATATGGAATAAATACCATATATTTTATCCAAATATATTTATACAAGTATTCTTTAATTTACTTAATTGATTAACTTGTAGATATTTTATAAAAACTCATCAGCCCGGCAACTTTTAAGATCTAGTTTCCTTAATTGATAGAATCTCTTTGATTATATTTCCAACATTATTAAAGTAGGAGCATATATAAACCTCTTGTATTCGTACTGTGTGTGTGTGTATTATAGAAAGACGTACTCTTCTGATTTTTCATAAGAAAATATTTAAAGTAGCTAATCACAATTTCCAAATTTTAATAAATATTCAATTACATAAATAATTAATCTGAAACTTATGTATACTAGAAACTTAAAAATCAAAGGCAAATAATAATTTCAACTTACAAAATTAAGCAGTTATAAATATTTCTTACTCAAATTAAAAAAATAATGGTTGTTAAGCATACTCGTAATCTTTTCTTTTTTTCTCTCCCTTAGGACAAAATCCTGTGTACATAAGTTATTATTTGCCCCAAAAAAATCTTGCTGATCCACTCGGGCCTGCAACTTGCAAGACCATGTCGGCGTGCTTACTTTTATCTAAACTTGACCCAGTTGTCTTAGACTCTTAGATCCTAACCTTCGTGCAAGCTATACTGGCCGTTGCAAGTTCTATTGGAATGGACTTTCAGCTTCTTGTGTTTTTTTTTAAAAAATAATAATAATAAAAAGAATTGACATGGCTTGAAACGAGAAGAATTTGCTAGCATTTTTTTCCCACCGCCGAGCCAGGTCTCTGACAAAGGTCATTGATTTTAAAACGTTTCATGGAAAAAGAAATCAAGCAGCCAGTGAAGTGTATGAGAATTATCATCCTTCGGTTTGCTTAGCCATGTAGCGCTTGTGTTTCCCATGCAGAAACTAAAAAGATTTGCCACTATTATGCATTCAATATAATTCTAGCCTCGCACTCCCCATTGAACATAAGAAAACTAGCATGCTTGAAAGCTAGATATTCAAAACAATTCAATTTGAGGAAGCTGTGAGGCACCACACCAGGTAAATCAAATAATGCCGTCTGATATTAAGCTATATTAGCAACGAATTGATGTTTTGAAGTATGGTAATAATTATTTTTTAAAGTGTTTTTTTCTTGGAAAACACATTAAATTAATCTAAAAACACCAAAAAAAAATATTAATTTGAAGAAAAAAAATTAAAAAATAAAAAAACAATGGCTCTAGATTTTTAGATTACTGTGATTTTGACAGCTAAAATCCGATTACCTAGCAAGTTGGAATCAAGTACCTGCAACCGAGACACAAATCCTATCAGACTTTCCCAACATCCATGGGAAATAAATGAGCTATAAAGAAATAAGGAGATGAGGAATGACATTATGATAGAAAAGTAGGGAGACCAAATACACAGTTTTTTCTTTTTTTATATCCTTGGCAGATCCCTTGATCAAGAATAGCGTTTTTTTGGAAAGAGGCTCCACCACTCAAGAATTATCTACACAAGCTAGCGTTTTAATGGACAGAGGCTCCATCACACAAGAATTATCTACACAAGCTATACCCACGGTTGCAACTTGCAACTAGAAATCGACCACCCAGTGTCTTGACTCAAAACTCAAAAGTCTTTTACCACTTGTACTGGCCCTTGTGCGTTACCAAATACACATTTTCCTACTGCACAATTGCTCGTATTTGCTTAAAATTGATTAGATGACATTTTTACATGGTATTGCTTAGAATCGGAGGGATACAAGAGTTTGAGAACAATGATCATCGAGTCGAGTGAAGAAATTGAGCACGAAGTTCAACGAGTTGAGTGAAGAAAAAAGATACAAGCCTGGAAGATCGCACCTGGTTGTGGTTGTCAAAAAATTTTATGGGAACCACTTACCTTGTCAGCTCTAACAAAATTAGTTAAAGTGGGTATTCACACTGTTCAAAAGTTAGCAGACTAGCTATAGCTTTAATAGTCAGCTTGGAGGAAACTCTCATATGCAGTTCCATTCAGTGTCTTGTTGATATCTTCCCAGTTCTTGACATGGTCTGACAATGGACCTTTATGTATCTTGACCTGACGGCTCCTTAGCTCCATCACTGGAAGGCCTAGAAATGCTTGAACATCTTTTAGTTTCTGCAGCACAAGCATGATAAATAATGCGCATTGAGAGATGATTTACAGTGCTATCAACAAATGCAAAACTACCACAATCACAAACTGAGAATTCAAATGGTAGACTGTTTCCAGAGGAAAGGATTATCTCAAGATGGGAACCATTTAAGGGAGCCCAAGACAAAAATTAAATTTCATCAGAATTTTAAAATAGATACTAAAAAAAAAGAATAGTTAGAATTAATCTAAAGATCAGCAGGTGAATGGCAGAAATGTTAGGAAATAAGAATCATTCCAATGATCAAGGTATTTCTCAGTGAACTTCAAAATATAGAAAACAAGGTGTATTTTGTGTGAGAACTTGACATGATAACTTACTGTGGGGTTTTTTATTAGATCCTCGTAGTATAGAACAATATGCCTGGTGCTGTTGAAGTATTCTAAAGCCTTGGTAGCTGTTATCTCAACCTCCTTCAGATCAGAAATCAACAGTGTGGAATTGATCATAGGCTTGTATTTTGCAAGTGTTTCGGCCTGCAAGAAATTACAGCTGAAAGCTCAACACTATATGTAGCATGAAAGAGAGTTAGAGTTGGTGGGAGCAGGGGAAATAAAGAAGGACCTCTTCTGTGGAATGAACATGAGACTTGTGGGTCCCATTCAATAGCTTAGCATGACGGTCATATGAATTCGCAAGAACTGAAACCATGCGACGTAGTAGATTTCTTCGAAACAGAAATATTGCAGATACACCCCTGCGGTTGAAGTAGTCTGCTATTTCCTTGTGATGCTGCATTACTCCCTGCATGAAAAAAAAAAAGAGGCCAGATTATTACTTTGGAATTTTCCTCCCCAAAACAAACTTTCAGTAACACATGCACACGATCCTTCTTCTAGTCCCCCATGTATAAATGGGGGTTCTGCCTCCCTAAGGTTCCCTTAGCTGGATATTATTTTAGCAAATAGTTGAGAGAAATTGAAAAGGAAACTGACATGCAGAAACAAAATGAAAAATGCACTTCTGTAACCTCATTCAACCACGCAAAGTGCAGTCCTAAAAGTATATAATCTTCTAGCAAATATGGAAACCATAAAATTCCTTTATTTTTATAGTTTATATAAGCAAAATAGTAAACATTTTCCTTTAAAGTTATCCAAGTGAAAATTGCTAAAAGTACTACTATCAAGCTAAACTGTCTTCTTATGATCAAAAATGTAATCTGCCTTCGGTCTCTAAATTAGAAAGTGCTCTTGCATGGTACAGCAACTGGTTTCCAAAAACCAGGCAGAAAATGAAGAAATTCCTTATTAACATCCAAACACAGTTTTTGTTTGGGTATAGATTAATAACATACAAAAAACACAACTTTTCGTCCTCCTAAAATTCAGTATCAGCTACACTTTATTTATCCACCCTGTTCTCCCACCACAGAAACTGGATTCGCAAAACAGCAGCTCGCAGCTCGCAGCTCGCAAACCCTTCTGAACATCAGCTGATATCCATCAAATAAAAAAGAAACAGCGAAGAATGCTACCTTACCACTGCTATATCTGCATAGTTTAAGGTACCAATAATTTAACAAGATACATGAAGCTGATGCGATTAATTTAGATCCAAAAAGGGGTTTTCACAAATCTGGTAGGAATTCCTATTATAGAAATAATACTAGAACTTTTAAGTGTCAACTGTTTCCCAAGGTTGATGCTCTTCCTACTTGCCATTTTGTTTCTCTAAAGGCTGATGCTGTTCCTTCTTGCCATGTTGTTTCTAATACCATATATCCTGATTGGATGAACCAAGAGGTAAGCCAATACCATGTTACGATAGTTTCACACATGAATACAAGATTGTTAAAGACTAAACAGTTTGACCCGGGGCATGTCTCCTTGAGAGTTTAAAGTTGGATATTTTATCATAAATACTATTTTTTCCTTCTTTTTTTCCCTTTCAAACTAAAACCACTATTTAAGCAGCACATCAATGAAAAACAGGAAACACCTAAATCCATTTCATGGTTTAGATTGATAGGTTATTCTGGGCAACCACTAATGTAGAGTGGTAGTTGCCAGCTTGATCAAACAAGTCTTTTAGTACCCCACCTAGCAGCACGAATAAGGTAAAGATTTAAACTTTAACCTACTTTTCAACCTCAGTTACCTGATTAAGCATCCACTTGAAGCCAACTGCCGCGGAGCATTCATTCTTGGAAGCACTTGTGAACCAGTCCAAATTGTAGACTTTATCTAGAGTCTGTGTAATTGATGAAATATTTATCCTCCTATCCAAAACAGAAAATATCTCCCCGTTTGAGCTTACATTAACATGACTGTTTAACAATGTTTCAAACCATCCACTCCCAGATCTTTGCATCGATAATATAGCAAAGTACCGAACAGGATTATGTGCGCATTCAGCCCTGGAAACACACCAACACAGTACTTAAGCACACCTTTTAATTAAATCCAGTTAAAAAACAAAAGGCAGAAATGCTCAATTACCTGCTAAAAGTTTCAGGATTTGGATAATGTACACTAGAAATTTGCAAATTTTCACGGTCAACATCAGGAGACGGCCTCTCAATGACTTGGATATCTTGAATTTTAATTTTACTATGGGTACTTATCTGCTTTAAACAAACTGAGCAGATATAAACACCGCAGACCATTGCAAACACTAAAACTATCATCCTTAACAAAATGGGAGTTTTCTTAGCAGGCTTTATGATTATCGTATCCTGTTAAAGAGCAAATTAAGCTTGTTAATAATGGAAGAAATAGTATGCAAACTAGCTTTAAAGAACAAGGAACAGCTCAAATTAAAGTAAAATTATCGTTCCAGTCTTGATCTTAGCTTGGCAGGTGAAGAAATTACTGTGCTAATAGAAATAATTCAAAAGAACAACAATGTTTCACCACAAAGAATTAACAACAGAAAGCACCAAAACCATAGAATCTATGTCGTATAAACAGCCAGAAAAGGAAAAAATAAATGATCTTTATAAAAGGAAGAACAAATGGAGTGTCGGTTGGAGAACAGTGAGCTAAGAATAAGCTTAGAAATTGAAATATAAACAACTAGGAAAACCACGAAAAAAACCCAGATCGGGACATGCATTATTCAACAAACCCATTTCAAAACATGTTCCACACAGCCATCAACTTACAAAACTGAAACAACAATTTATAAGAAGAAACAGCCTTTTCTACAGCAAATATGACTACTAAAATTAATTAAACTAAAAAAAAAAAAAAGCATCCTTCAACACTACCCAGATAATAAAATTCAAAAAAAAAAAATCTAGCAGCATTTTAAGGAAATCTCATTATTCTACTCATACAAAAGAGGGGGGAGTGAGAATCAGTGGGCACCTTGTTTAATACACAAATATACTCAGCCATTGCTGTATTTCCAGAGAACCCAACAAAGGTAAAGCAAGAAAAAGTATAAATAAAAACAGAGACCCTCTCTCTCCCTCTATCTCTCTCTATTTCAGATTTTGCTAGTACCCGTACAAATAATGGATGAATTCATCTAGTGGACTCAGTCACAAAGTCTCTTCAAATAGTGAGAGAAGTTTAAAGAAGCTGCCAAAGAGAACTTGACGAAATTTGGAGCTATTTTTTATTGGAAACCTTGTGGAAAACAACGCTTCATTTAAGGCCTGTGCTTTGCTTTTTATTTATCTTTTTGTAATATACCCCAAACAAGAGCCGCTGCCTGCAGCTGGCTTTACTGCCTGCCTCGTTATTGATTTCCCCTCTAGACTTTGTCAAATTATTAAATTATTAGAACCATACATCTTTTTTAATTTTCCTAGGAGAGTCTAAGTTCAGGTATGTAATAATGTAAATGCAAGGTTATTAAAACTAAGTAAGTCATTCAGCTTGAGAAATTAATTCGGTCGATTTGATTTATGACTTAATTTAAAATTCAAGCTATAAAGTGAATACATAAGTTAATTTATTTTAATTTAAAAAAAAGTTAAAAAAATTGTTTTAAAACAAATTAAAAAGTTAAAGATAAATTTTGATTTAATCGAGTCAGACTAAATTAACTGTGAATTATTTTTTTTTAACTTCCCCAAGATTTAGTTTAAAAATCGAGTCAGCTATGAGCCGGCCCAAGTTTCTATGACCATGTGAAAGCAGGAGTCATCTTTTCATACGTAGGCGTGCACATTTGCCGTACATGAAGGGATATGGCGTGAGTTAATGTATTATGAAGTGTGTTTGATGTGTCTGCTGCTTCGAAGTCTCACTCTCCAAACACAACTTAAATTCTTGGTAAGACTTTGACTTTTGTTCCCATACGAAATACCATGAAAGATACTTCAATTTACTGGTTGATCTCAAATAATATGGAGGCTTCCAAAAATTAAAAAAAAAATAATTGGAATCAGTTAAATACTGTGCATATCCTCACAATTTACTGTGGGTTCACATACTAAATTTACAATTTTACCCCACCACACTAATAACATTTAAATGTAATTGCCAAACTCATAAGGGACATTATGGTTGGCTTATATTTTTTTCACAATGAAATTATTAAATTGCTCTAAAATGTTATTTTCATTTAATTAGTATTGAGGGGTATTTTTGCTTTTTTGCTTTATTTTAAAAAATGAATTGACTAAATTGTTCCTAAAACCAAATTTTCTAAGCCTTGCATCCAGTGGTATTTCTGTCATTTCCCATAGGTTTTTATGTTATTATTAAGTTGTGTTAATGACAATTCAGTTTTTTTTATTTTAAAAATCATTTAAAATAAAGTTGTTGGCGCATGTTTGGTTTAAGGTGGCTTTATGCCCTTTAAGTGGCACGTGAGTTGCTATTTGGTGGAGGAATGCAAGCTTCTGCTACAGCTTTGAAAGCTAAGCGGCACCCCCTTCTACTTAGAGCAGCGTCTATGGTAGTTACGATGATAGTTTGTCACTATCCGTCCCTTTTTTTTATTTTCCTCTTCTCTCTCTCCTCCCCTTCAATTTCATGTTGGCCATTAAAAAAATTAGATTGTCCTTTTATTTTATGACATTTCAGGTTTGATCATCAATGTTTTGATTTATTAAGTTTGATTATTAACTCTTTTACCAAATTTTAATTTGTTTTTAACTTCATCTTTGAATCCATGATCTTGATTTATATATTTTTTTTTTCAAATTTAGTCATTATTCTCTTAATTTTTATTTTTTTATTATTTTATAAGTTGGATTTTTCTTTTTAATTTTGCACTTCAATTCAAATTAATTTGGTCTATCAAAATTAAAAAAGAAAAACACAAAAGAAATTGAAGTGATAGTTCATGTAAAGGTTATGACTTATGATATTGGGTTGAATTTGATAAAAGAAATGTGCATGAAAAAAATATAAATGAATCAATTTGTAGGGATAGTTTATCTAAACTTGCTTATAAACGGACTAAATTTGTGATTAATTTTGAGTGGATTAATTATCAAAGTTACAAATACCTTTTTTAATATTTTTGTGTTTTCAAAGCACATATATTTTTATTATTTTTTCTTTAAAAACATTGTTTGTTTATAGTATATTTTGCTTTGAAATCAAAGTATATAACACTTTAAAAGAAAATAAAAGAAAGGGATATTGCTTTTAAAACAAAGTAAAATACTGTCTTTGTAGTTATCAAAAGCAAAGCAATTTGTTATGGAGTCTCTTTAATGTTGTTGTATGTTGTTGTATTATATTATGGTGCATTGTGAAAAAGAAAAGGTAACATTAATATAAGCAGTGTTTAGTAATTAACTACTATGCTTATAAAGAAATAATATTTTTCCTATATAAAATAGTGGATTCAATAGTTAATTGTTTTTTAAACATGGATATTATATTTTCGCTTATAAAAAGCAAGGCCTTTTTTTAATTTTCATATGCTTTAGTTTTAAGATTTTTTAAAAAATTAGCATAATAAATTAAAAATATAACATAATAACATAATTTGAAAAAAAAAATGATAAATAGAACAATTTGTACATATCATGATTTACAATCGTGACATTTAAGATTGTCGAGTTTCAAAATCACAACATCTATTGAATATCATGTTTCTAAAATGCAACAACTCATGATGTCACAATTGTAAATCATGACAAGTCATGAAATTTAACTTAGTTTCTTCTTCTTCCCTTCTTCCACATTTGCAACCTCTCTCTCTCTCTCTCTCTCTCTCTCTCTCTCTCTCTCTCTCTCTCTCTCTCTAAAAACTTGTCATTGTCATCTACATTGTTTTTCTCTATAAAACAAAAGGGTCAAAATTATCAAAACTTGTCATCTACACCGACTTTAACTAAAAAAAGATCAAAACTATCACTCATAGCTTTAAAACACACCAAAAAAATCACTCTCCCCATCTTCAAGCCTCCATTCACCATGTTTAGCATCTGAATCGCCACCCAAAACACTACCACCATTCCCCGAGACACGTGCACTGGACTGCCACCACTTTCTAGTTGAAAAAACATAAGGTAAACAACCTACATTTATATTATTTTGGTGCATTTTTATTGTTATTTTATGTTTGCTCGAAATTAGAATTTAGGTTGAAAATTAGGTTTGTTTAAATTAGGATTTGAACTAATTGTGTTAAATAGCTATGAATTTACGCAATTAAAATTGAACATGGAAATAACATGAATCATGTTTAATTTTAATCAATTATGCCTTGCATGGATTTGTCGACTAAGTTGTCAAAATTGAGGATTTTGATTGATTTGTGTTAATTAGCTGTGAAATCAACCAATTATAGTTGATTTCATACAAATAAGCATGAAAATAACATGATTTAGGTTGCATTTTGATCAATTAAGTTTCGTGTTGACTTGTCGACTAAGTTGTCTTGGAGATTTTGATTTATTTATGTTAAATTGACCAGAATCAGCTTTATTTTTTGTCTACAAAATGTCTTATAATATTTTTATGTTATATCATTACAATAGTACTGTTACTCTTGATGTGTGAACAATAATATCACTTACAATGGTGAACATAATATGCTATTGAATGGTAATTTATACATGTTCTTTGTGGATACTAAACAAGCTATATGTTATGGGCTTTGATGGAATTATAATGATATTGAAGTTGATATAACTTGGAAGTCTAAAGTTGGGAAACATTAGTATTATTTTGTATCGATTGTAAGTGATGTTAATTTTAAGACATTGAATGATTCTTCTATCTAAAGTGGATTTAATATGATATAATTGTACGTGGGTAGTCCATCAACTCTTTTATCCATCCCAATTTATGTTGAATGGGTAAAACAACATCACAATTTTTTAGTCAATTAAAAGCAGGCTAAACATGTCATTGATGAATGGTTTGCAACAAAAGGATGATGATGAAAGTATGTTTGACAATTCATACGCTAATCACACGTAGATATGACTCAATTTGAGTATGGTGACAATGTAGATGATAATATATTGGGCCAAAATGAAACAATAAATGTTGATGATGATGTAATAATATCTTTTGTTTATGCATTTAGAGGATTTTATATTTTATTTATTATTTGTTATGATTGGGGACTTAGTCATAAATATTTAGTTAAACTTTAAAAAATAAATGACTAAGATATTTTAATTTATTAATATTAAAAATAAATACAATTCAAGTAACTTTTAACATAAGGGAACTTTGAGGTGGCTATGCAATTAATGCAGTCACAACTCTTTGAATGAGTTTTAACGATCCTTATGATAATAAGATAGTCCAATTACCATTGTTCAGACTGAATCTTTTTTTATTTTGAAAAATAACCTGCTTTTTTTACACAGTAATTATAATTTTTAATTAGTTTATTCATTAATCAATACTATTTTTTTTTATGAACAATCTTACGAATCCATCCCTCATATTTATTTGATACACTCAGGAAAAAAGAAGAAGATTACTGACCTTAATCTCAAAAGTTTGCCGTCAAAACAAATTCAATAAAGATCTTTACCATTTTCCATATATATATATAGATGGTAAAGATCTAGGAGTGCACACTTTGCTGAAGTTGTGGAGTATGGACCTCTTGAAGGAAATGAACCACAAAAACAAAGTAACGAGGAAAAATAATATTTTTATATTTTCATGTTTCAAAAGTGTTTTTAAAAAAATATTAAATTTTTTTATATTTTTTATATTTTAAATTAATATTTTTTGGTGTTTTTTGATCATTTTGATGTGTTGATGTCAAAAATAATTTTTAAAAAATAACAAAATATTATTTTAATATATTTTTGAATAAAAAACACTTTGAAAAGTAACCCTAACCATACTCCCAAACCTATAAGAGGCAAATCAATGTTTTATTAACTTGGGTAGTGATACTTTAAAAATTTCTCAAAACAAAAGGAAAAACAATTGTGAGAGTAGGAATAGAAAAATGAGTAGTAGACATCCTAGCCACGCATGGCATGAGAATGACCATCAATGTCATCATTGGTGGTCATCATTGGCAATGAATGAGTTATATGCTTACTTTTCTAGAAAGGATTTTATTTTCGTTCTTGCAACAAATGGCTAAGCTTTTGTGCTGAATATTCTTACAAGCGTTTACTTTGCTCATCTTACGTTGGTCAGCAAGCGAGTTTGGGACGGCATGTAAGCATAGAAGTTGCTTTCTTCAACAAATGGATAGAATTAACTAGTAGATATGGACCATCTTCAACAAAAATGCTATCAAAATACACAAAGCATATGAAATGAAACAACATGGAGTAATAAATATAACGCAGTTGTTAATCATCTAGTAAATAGTCTAGTGATAAGAGTTTTGAACTAAAAGGTTTACTCCTTTTATAGTTGGTAATATAATAATCATTTTAAATTTGCATGGTTGTTAATTTCAGGACCAATAAAATTAGTTAAGACATATATAAATTAACTTGAATAATCATATTAATAATAATAAAAAATAATGTAGATGTTTGACTACGCTACCTACCTACCCACAACGTAGTCTTCAAGTTGAAGTTTTCTTTTCTATTCCATGATGAGAATGGAAAACAATAAGGAAAAGAAAATCATGAAATGTTTGTTTAGAACGTGAACCCCACCCTGAAGCTGCACAATTTGGTGGCAGTGGTGCCCATGTTTCAATTATTATTATAATACGACAATAATTCATATTATAATCAAATTATTTTATGTTTACTACTATTTCCTTTCTGGTTTTTTGTACTTAGAAAGTTGGGAGAGGTATCATTATGCATTGTTGATATGCATTCTTTTCCGTTAGGTATTGCCCCACATAAGCCATGAATTGCATTATACCATGTTTATCAATTTTATCTTATTTAAAATTTCGATTTATTTCAAAAATTTAAGCCAAATTCTTGCAGAAACTCTGAATTTATCAACATTTAATTTATTATGAATTGGGTTTTGTTATTTATTTTGATTTTTTCTATAAAATTATCATAGTCTCATGACCCGTATAATAGGTTTTACGAGTTAACCCGAATTGAATTAAATTGTTTTATGGTCTCATGGTCTAGGTCAATTTAATATGTTGTTATCTCGATATTAAAAAAAATATCATCTTCAATATTTTTTAGTTAAATTATATTTTTACCATACGTTTAGGTTTTTGAACTCGTTAAGTCGATCAAATCATATTGAATCAACTCCCATATTTTTATTTGTGTTTAAAATTTGAATTGCAGAATTTCAAATTAATTTATCATTGGATTTAAATTGAAATTATAATTTATAAATTATAAATATAAACACTACAAGTCTGAAATAATATGTTGAAATATTTCAAAATCAAAATATATAGTTATAATTGAAAAAACAAATCAAGAACAGAATTCACAGCCTTGCATTATACACAAAACAAAATTGAACATTTGGGACAGAGAAATCATATTAAAGTTGTTAGTAAATATTTACAGAACATGATTAAAGTATGAGTTTAACATTGAGAAGAGGGCAGTCAATATGCTATTTGACCGAGCACCAGGTCTCTCTCATGAAATGCAAGGGCTTGTCAATTTTGTGCATAACGAGGTGCCAACCGGGCTCAGCTGAGTGGTGAAGCCTTGGGATGCTTGGTCATGGGAAGATACCAAAAAAAAAAAAAACAATCGTAAAATGAGAAAACGGAAATAAATAGACCACAAAACGACCAAATGAAATGGGGCTGGCTGTTGTCAGGACGGGAGGTGTGCAGTTAATTATCGTACTGTGACAACAGACCAAATGAATTTGGAAGGATAGTAGAGCGGGGAGGGTTGCAATGTCAATTATGGCATGAAACACAATATATATATATATAGGGGGGATCATGAATATTAAAAAAAAAAAACTGGTTGCCATGGTAAAATAGCAATAGACATATAGCACTATTCATCAGAAACTAGTATTATGATACTATTTATCATAATAGTGTACGGTGTTTTAATCTTTTTTTATTGGATCAATTTGTCATTGTATTATTGATGGGGACAAATTATTCTTTAATCCTTTTAAATGCATTATATAATGACTTCTAAATCTTTAAAAGCAAAAAAAAGTCAAAAGGTTGGTTAGGGACAATTTAATCTTTAAATTTATCTTATATATTATTAAAGGCTATAAATGTTAAAGGGATAGACGAGGTTAATTTGGTATTTTCATTCTTAAAGCATAATATAAAGACAATTATACCCTTAAAAGTAAAAAAACAAATAACATATGGGGACAATTAAGTCTTTTTAAGTTGGTTTCCTTGTAATTTATATGTAGGGTCAAAGATGATTTGGTCTTTTTATTAATTAGGATTTTAGTTAAAAAAAAATGTTGGCACATGCGAACGTATGTGACATCTCTCAATGCCTATACACTCTCTTCTAAGATAACATTCCAAGCAGCTCGCTGTCTTCTTACCAATGGTGCCGCATATGCTGGCAGTAGAGGAATGGTTTAGTCTTGACTGACTTCTTTCCTCTCTTACCTCTCTCTTTTCCTTGTAAAAACACAATTATGACCTCTCATCTAGATTTTCAGGAAGGCATTATGGGTAGAAATCCGATTTTATTTGGATCTTTAATCAAACCTGCAAAATTGGGTTAGAATCTTACTTGCAACAAGATTCTCTACTTTCATACTAGATATTCAAATAGGCATATCTTGAGCTTCAGATATCAAACTCATGATATTTAAAAACCTAAATTCATGTACATATCTAGAGCTACAACTTTTATAAAGGGCTCTAAGTCAGCTAAAATCGTTTTCAAGATAAAAATCCTCATGTAAGATGGATGATGGGTTTTGTCTCCTAATTAGATGGGAAACTAACAAGATATGAGTCGTACCGTTTAAAGAAAATCTGATGGGATCATATAGATATTCTCTATAGCCTGTAACGTCCTAGTCTTTAGCCTTGGTATCTTATCATGAAGGCTGCCTCTTAGGATTAAAAAAAAAAGATCATAATGACAAAATATAGAGAAAGAAACGTTTCTTTGCCACTAAAAGTTTTAGAGAGTTCATCTTTGTTGCTGGAATTTTTAGAGACCATGAGCAACTAATTTTCAATTTCAATTCAAGAAGAATAGAAACTATATCCATTAACAAGTTGTGAGAAGTAACATTATTATTGTAATTCTTTCAGATTCAAGTGTATATATATATTTTTTTTAGAATTATGCTTTTGATTTTTATTCAAGATAATTGAATTGTTTTGAGATGACATATATGCTTTTTAGTTTCTTTCAATCAGTAATTGTTGTTAGGAATTAGAGTTAGAAGCAAAATAATTAATCTGATTATTGTAATTCTCATATTAATTTATTAGGGAAGAATAAACTAAATTAAATTATCAAGATTTTGAAAGATTACTTAGTATATATTTGACAAACTTTGCTTTTAAGGCTATTGCCAAATGAATTAGAATTACTTTTTAATATTAAATTCATTTAATGGTAAGAAATTGATTAGAAAGTTTTATCTAATTAATTTAAGGGATATCCAATTTATTTTTTTGACTTGATAAAACAATTATTTTTTATTTTGATGATCAACAAATTTATAGAAATAAATGTATGAACTTTTTAAACTGAGATAACAACATATTAATATATTAATCTTACTTTTAAAATTTTATTTTTTTAATTATTCAAATTCACAGTCTTTATTTTAGTTTCTTATAAGAAGAATTAAAATAATTTTTCTTGAGTTATACCTGGCTCTCGCTATAATACTACAATAAAATCAAGTTTTTTTTTTTAAATCAAAATTAATTTTGATGGTTCCGACAATAAAAACATACACAAAACATGTGGAAAGAAATAGCATGGAGTGATGAGTATAACGTAGATGCCTGACAACGTTACGTACCTACCTACAACGTTGTCTTCCAGTTGAAGTTTTCTTTTCCATTCTATAATGAGAAGGGAAAACAATAAAGAAAAGAAAATCATGAAATGTTTGTTTAGAACGTGAACCCCACCCTGAAGCTGCAGAATTTGGTGGCAGTGGTGCCCATGCTTCAATTATTATTACAACACAACAATAAGTAATAGTATAATCAAATTCTTTTATGTTTACTACTATTTCCTTTTTGCCATGTTTATCAATGTCGTTTTATTTCATTTAAATTATTACATATTTCACTTAAATTATGATTTATTTTTTTCATGGTTATCTCAATCTTATTATCTATGTTATAAGTTTGACGGGTTAATGTCAAGTTTTATTTATTTATTTTTTAATTATTTTTTTTAGTTTCATCATTCAACATCTTTAATATTTTATTAATTATAAATTGAGTTTTTTTACTTGTTTAAGTTTTTTTTCTATAAAATTATCATAATCTCATTATTCAGGTTTTACAAGTTAACCCAACTAGAATTAAGTCGTTTTATGATTGTTTGATTTAGGCAATCCACTATGTTATATTCTTAATGTTTTTTTTTTAAAAAAAGATGTCCAGAATTAAGTCGTTTTCTGATTTTTTTGATTTAGGCAATCCACTATGTTATATTCTTAATTTTTTTTTAAAAAAAAGATATCCAGAATTAAGTCGTTTTATGATTTTTTGATTTAGGCAATCCATTATATTATATTCTTAATATTTTTTTTTTAAAGAAAGATATCGTCATAGATTTTTTTTAGTTAAACTATATTTTTATTAGATATCCAAGTTTTTGGACCCGTCGAGTCGATCGAGTTATATCACATCAACTTTAATATTTTATTGCATAGTTTCAAGTTAATTTATTGTTAGATTTGAATTGAAATTATATTTTTTCAATTATAAATATGAACCCTAAAAGTCATAAAATATTTCAAAATTAAAACATAATATTTTAATTAAAAAAAACAAGCAGAGTTCACAACCTTACATTATACACAAGAAATTGAACATTTGGGACAGAGAAATGATATTAAAGTTGTTAGTAATTATTTACAGAACATAATTAAAGTAGGAGTTTAACATTGAGATGAGAGCAGTCAATATGCTATTTGACCGAACACAAGGTCTGTTTCATGAAAGGCGAGGGCTTGTCACTTGTGTGCAGTGCATAACGAGGTGCCGACCGGGCTCAGCTGAGTGGTCAAGCCTTGGGATGATTGGTCATGGGAAGATACCAAAAACAAGAAAACAATCGTAAAATTAGAAAACGGAAATAAATAGACCACAAGACGACAAAATGAAATTGGGGCTGGCTGTTGTCAGGACGGGAGGTGTGCAGTTAATTATCGTGCTGTGACGATAGACCACATGAATTTGGAAGGATTGTAAACCTGGGTGGGTTACAATGTCAATTATATATATATATATATATATAAGAGAGAGAGAGAGAGAGAGAGAGAGATTAGGTCTAGGAAGTTTCCTCTTGGACCATGAAAATAAAAATAAAAAAAAATTATTGCCATGGTGAACATATAGCACTATTCATCCTAACTACACATCTAATATTATTTTAGTATAATTACTCTTTCAGGATTCTAATAAAAAAAAACTTGAACTTGCTTTGGGGGTATTTTTATCTTTTTTTTATTTGATTAATTTGTCATTGTATTATTGGTATGAACAAATTGTTCTTTACTTGTTTCAAATGCATTATATAATGACTTTAAATATTTAAAAGCAAAAAGAGTTATGATTTTACGGATTCTGTATGCTAACTCAGATGAGCTCAAGTTTTTTTATAATTTTTATACATTGTCATGTTTTTTTATTATCTTTGCATTGTTTATATCTTTTTTATTTGTATTCTTTCAGATTTCTTGAAAGCAGAAAGTATTTTGTAAGTGAAAAATAAGCAAATCAAAGATATATTTGAAAAAGACATGCATGATCTCATTAAAATTTTTTAAAGAAAAGGACTCAATAACAATAAAATCTTTTGCCAATATCTTGAGTCATGATTATCAACAAGATAAGAAAAATACATTCAAACACAACAAAGCACATAAATAAGCATATTATTACCTTTTGAAAACAAGGACTTATTGGATCTTCTAATTATTCAAATGTTCTCTTTCAACTAGCCTTCTCATGAATTCTATTGGTACATCTTTCAAGGTGTTGACAGTTAGTTGAGACAATTTATAAGTCTTTTAATCTCAAATTCTTTATAGAAATTTTCCCCTTCACATCTTTAAACAATTGATAAAAGCATCATTGAACTTCTTCCTCAGACTTTCTAGCTCGTTTCCAAGCCTTATCATATACAAGGGTAATGGAAATGTTACAAGTAAAGGAGTAGTTTCCATCATTTTTTTATTCGGCTCATGCCCCCCAAATTCAGGCTATCCTTCTTTCTCTCTTGATCTCAACTGCCCTTTTGTATTTTTTCCTTCCAATCTTGAATCCCAAGCCTATTTATTCCATCATTTTAGACCTTTTAGCCATACTTATGGTTGGGTTATATTGGAATGGTAGTCCACGCTTCAACAAATTTTTTGCGGCTATCGTGGAAGCTTCTGAAACTTGAGGTTTTCTCAACACTATATTTTTAGATATTCATTCACCAATCACCAACTCAAAAGCATGTAGGTTTCCATCAGTGTTGTCTTCAGTTTCAATGTAGGGAATTTTCATTTCTTATCGTTGGCAATGCTTCTATAGCCTTTACAGTGACTAGGCCTCTATTGATGATGAATTTTACTCTTTGGTGTAAAGATAATGCGATAGCCTTGGTCGTATGAATCCATAGACTTCCTAACAACATGTTATATGAAGGGTGAATGTCCATCACTTAGAATGTCGCTTGAAATAATTGTGGACTAATAACTAGCTTACTCTCAATATTCCCAATAATTTATGTAGGTAACCCATCATAAGTTCTAGCAATCATGGTGCTCGACCTTATATGAGAAATATCTACTGGTATCTTATCCAGTATATGTCATGGTAGGACATTTCAAAGCAAAATCATTATCTGTAAGAACCTTGATAATTATACATTTTTCACACCTTATAGTGATGTGTAATGACTTATTATGAATAGTTCCTTCAGAATCAAGCTCATCCTCAGTTAAAAACATGTAGTTGGTAGATTAGATTTAGCCAACTATATGTTCTATAGAATCTTTTATGATGTCTTGGGAGATATAAGCTTCATTAAGGACCTTTTGTAAGGTATTGTGGTGCAACTCAGAGCTCATAATTAATGACATCAAGGAAATCCGACCAGATGTCTTCTTTAGTTGATTTACTATGCTACACTCACTATGTTTATTGGTTTGTTGACTTCATCATTTTTGGCTAAATCCTAGGGTTTCCAATAGAGTTGTTATTTTGTCGTATCTCGGTGGACATCACAACGATGAGGGTTAAAATGTATATTGTGAAAAATGGGACTCGCCACCTAATAATTGAAGGAAATTAGAAATCTTAAAATATGTATTGGTTCCAGAAATTTATGTAAGAGGTTAATTATATTTTAAAGGAATAACAAAGTCACCCTTACAATATCATTTCTCGTGAAAGGTTACCTTTAGTATGTATTTTCTCGTAAATTTATTTTTTTTAGTGCTATCAATTACCCTAACTATTCTTTTTAGTTTTTTTTTTTTTAAAATCATCTTATGAAAGGAAGAACAAAAAAAATTTGATGTCGGTCTTCAGAAATGAGAGACATGTTGATTTGATTGTTAAAATTTATTATCAATTATAAAATTATGATAAAAAAACTTAAAAGAGAACTTTGAAATCGGTCCTAAAGAAGAGACTTAAAAAAAAAGATAAGAAAAAAAAAGATTTATTTACAAACCGCTGTCTAGAATAAAAAATAAATTCATATGAATTAACCTATTTAATCTTGATCCACTCTAAATTAAATGAAACAAATCAGCCCATTGACCCATGCAAGTCCACATAGGGTAATTTTTAAGCCCACAATAACATTTGGACCTAAGCAAAACTAGAAACCCAAACCAAGAAAAGATGATAACGACCCACTTTCATGTACTAGCCCAAAATTGGAATTCAAAGAAACCCACAGGCAAATGGACTCAACAAAGAATACCCAGATTTCTTTTAAAATTTTAACTTACAAGCCTAGCCCAATAAACATAAGGTAGGAGCCCATATTCATGCTTTGAAGATCAAAATAATTATATTTCAAGGATTTGCCAGCACCCATTCCAATTTTCTTTTACAGGTTACGTAAGCATGCATCTATTCGAGGGAAAGCTTGTTTGAGGGAAAAAGAGAGAGAGTAGGTACTGGTGCTACAGGTGCCATAACAGCAACGAAAAGAAAAAAAGAAAAGAAAAGAGAAACTTAAGCCTTTTCTACTGTCTAGGTTGCAAATTTCATTACTACTGTCCCTTGATATTGTTCCTAATAATACAAGCTTGAGGTTATCGACTATCATTCATGTTCACTGTATTTTAGTCATGATTCATAACTGGAACAGAGTATTAAACCCATATTCTCTTTGAAATTCAAATAACAGAAATTAATGATTCATGATGGCTAATATTCACACATACATTCCGATAATAAGAACAAACAGGAACTTAATGGTTCCTAACAGGCTTTACACAAGGATATGTTGCAGAAAGTATGATTCAAAATCACCATACAAAGATTTGAACCTGATTAAGTATGGCTATTGCTCCTAGGATGAACTGGATGTATTGGATTCGATACTGCAATTTGCCTCTCCCCACTGTTTGATGTGAATTCTGCCTCTTTTTCTTTCTCTTGTGTAAGTGTTTCTTCCTCTCCATCTCTATTAATCTCACTAGTTTTCTTCTCCGCCACCCTTGTTTAGACTTGTTGCTGCCTTTTTACGGGTGAGTTCAATCTTCCTTGAAAAGGCAATAGATTATTATCGTCTTTATAAGGATTGATTCTTGAAAATTAATTATATCTCGTTGCTTGATTTGTAGAGAGAGGATTAAAATATTGAAAATCAAATCTTGCACCAGAATGGAAAGGTTTGGCTGGCTGCCTGAGAAGGTATGTTTGACTTAGAATCTGTAGTTGATTTTGAAAGTTAAACCCTAATCTTTCGCACCAAGATTGTAGACTATATGTTAGAAAACACATTTGCATCATTTCTTGCCATCAAAAGACTTAATCAGGACCAAAATTAAGTCCTAAAGTTGCATGAGACACCATCATCCTTTTCTCTTTCTTTTTACCCAGACATCTACAAAAGCCATTAACAAAACGACGTCGTTTCCTTCCTATCTTCGTCAACATGTTCTTTTCTTTTTAGCATAGTTATTAAACCCGGCCCGGCCCGGCGGGTCGACCCGGAACCCGGTCGACCCGGTGGCTGGACCGGTCCGGGTTTAACAAAAGACCAGCTGTGGCAACAGCCCGGCCAAACCCGGGCAACCCGGACGAACCCGGACGAGACCTGGTTTTTTTTTTTTTTCAAATGTGGGATTTGAAACACATTAGTATATATACTCTATGTTCCCAAGAAAAAAGTTATGTTTTTTCAATGTGGGATAAAAAACCTTTTGGTTTAAATACTTCAACTTAAAAGGATAACATAGTATTTTTTCAATGTGAGATTTGAACCTCTTTCATATATATACACTATGTTCCCATGAAAAAAACCATGTGTTTTCAATGCGGGATAAAAAACCTTTTGGTTTAAATACTTCAACTTAAAATGATAACATAGTATTTTTTCAATGTGGGGTTTGAAGCCCTTTCATATATATACACTATGTTCCCATGAAAAAAAACCATGTTTTTTCAATGTGGGATAAAAAACCTTTTGGTTTAAATACTTCAACTTAAAAGGATAACATAATATCTTTTCAATGTGGGATTTGAAGCCCTTTCATATATATACTCCATGTTCCCATGAAAAAAGTTATGTTTTTTCAATGTGGGATTTGAAACCCATTAGTATATATACTCTATGTTTCTAAGGAAAAAGTTATGTTTTTTCAATATGGGATAAAAAACTTTTTAAAATATTCTTTTAAACTTCATAATATGTATAATCTATATTTACATGGATTTTTTCATATGAAATATTAAAACTTTATTTTTTTTTTAATTTTTCCGGGTTAACCCCTGAAACCCGGGACCCGGCCCCTTGGCCGGGTCAACCCCCAGGCCGGGTCTAATAACTATGCTTTTTAGTCAAAACACACTATTAAAACGACACCATCTTGAGTCTTAATTAAGGTTTTTTCCATTTCAATCAGACCGAACTTCATCTTCTAATCTTTCGTCTTTTAATTTATTATTTTTTGTTAATTTTCATCTTCTAATCTTAATTTTTTTCAATTTTTCCCTGACTCAGTTACTTTAGGCCCTTTGATCTCTTTAAGGTTCCATTTCAATCCCTATTTCTTTCAATTTTTTCTAACTCTGCTATTTGTTCTAAACTCATTCTTGAGCTTTAATTTCTTTTTATTTTAGCTAAATTAAATCAATTTAAGCTTTTTTCTTCAAGTGAACCTTTAATTATGTCCTAAAAATTCTTAAATCTCATTTGTGTCTATGATGATGCTTAGTTATTGGTCTAATTTTAACTTAAAATATATATTTTTGTATTCTTCTTCTTATTATTATTATTATTTATTTATTACACATAAAAAATGACAAAACAAAAAAATCATTAAAATTAACTAAATTTATTGAAAGGATAATTTCTTATTTCTTTTAAAAGATATATACAAAAATAGAAGAAAAAAATTGGATTGCAACACCCATCCTCCATCGTTGTTCATTCTACTGGCATCAATCATTCCTACACCTGTCCTATCTTCGAAAGTTTTTATTTTATTCTAATTAATTTCCATAAATTAGTGAACATGTCGCTCATGATTTGGATTTCCAAATTCTTCAGTCGACTTGGCATTTTTATACGGATGACTAAAAACTGGAAGAAACGTCAGAAGTGATTACGCGTTTCATGAGTCAGGATAAGTTCCATTCACCATTGTTTATTCGAAGGGGCAGCTGACTCTTTCTTCTCTGCCCTCATAATTTTTATTTATTCTAATTAATTTCAATGAATTAGTGAAGGTGTCCCTCTATCATCTAAGCATGATTTGAAAAGGAAACTTCAGAAATTAATCAATTTAAATGAGATTTTTCCCCATTTTATTTTAGTTTTTTAGTCTTCAGGCACGAAATGTCCACATTTACTCTTGAAAAGAAACAATACAAGCATGCATATATATAGAGTGATTTGAACAATAGTACAATTTTATCTAGCATTGGTTAATAATGCTATTCTAATATATATAGTGTTTTGAACCAATGTCAAAACAAAAGTTGCTTATGATAATATTTTTAAATTAATAAATGGCTAAAAGATTTCATAATCTGTTTAGAAAAAAAGGAAATTTTATTGATTATGGGACAATTATATATATATATATATATATATATATATATATATATATAAGGTACAAGACATTTTAGGGGTTTATGAAAATTTCTGATTAAATTAAAATTTTAAATTAAATATGATGAAACAGAATAACCGACAGAATGATTAAAAATATTAATATTTAATTATTTATTAGTAAAATCATTGGTATTAAAGCTGAATTAAAAGATCATAATCACTAATTTCATAACAGATGCTCGATCATTCTACTCCTCCTCGTCTTTTTTTTCTATAAAAAACACCAACGTCCCTCTTTTTCTTTATCTTCTCTTCTCTTCTTAACTCGTTCTCTTTCTTCTCCTCTACATGCAAGGATGTCTTTTCTTTTTTTTTCTTTTATCTTTTTAGTTTTTTTTTTCTAATTAATATATTTATTAACATACTTTATGATTTTTTTTTCTTCTCAGCTTCACTCGTAACGAAATTAAGTTTAGATTTTTTTTCTTTTTTTTTGTGTTTTTATTCATTATATTTTTTCTTAGTATTGTTTTTTTTTTAATTTTTCTATTCTTAATAATTGTATGAATGTTGTTGTAGGAATTATTTTTATATGAGAACAATTTTGTTGACTTTTAGTTGTATTTGTTTTTCAATTTTATTATTCAATTTCAATTAAATGTATAGGATTGATTTTAATTATTATTAGTTAATTTTGTTTTTCAATTTCAATTAAATGAATTTATTTGTTGCTGGATTATGGGTTCTAGAATAGGTTTTCTAGGTTAGGTGGAAATTGTTTTTAGTTGATTTATTTATTTTTTGCTATTGTTTATTTTTTGTGTTATTTATTTGTTGCAAATTTGTTTGAGTTGATTTTTTTTCCAAGCACCTCGGTTCTTAAGGATTATTGAGTGTGATTTATATTAATTTAGTTTATTTTAATTATTTTCTACTTTTGTTTAATTGATTTTTAAATAATTATTAACGGCCTTACCGATGGATTAAGTTTGTCGGTATATTCCAGAGAGTTGGAAAAGAATTATTATAAATAGCACTGCTACTGTTTAATCACTAATGAAATTGTATACGGTCTTTCTGTCAGTTATATGTCAAATTCTCCAAGAGAAATACCAATATAATAAAGCGGATAATTTGCGCACTTTTTTCATTAGCAAATTCATCAATAATTTTATTACTGACGGACTCACGGATACCATAAATCACCAATGAGAGTTTTACTGACGGAGTATTTTTATCCATGAGCCCGTCGGTAAAAATAATACCGATGGATTAATAATATAAATCCCAAGAAACGTTTTTCACTGTAAATCTAAAAAAATTGGTATTGTTTTTTCTATCATAAAATTGTTAAATCAAATTCATAGTTTTGATATAAAATATGTTTGGTTATGATTTTGATAACCTCTAACTCCTCTGAATGAAAGTGTTCATCAAATTTTAATTATTTATTTTGGAAAATTCTACTAGCATAAAAAAAAGTCCTTTGAACAAACCATTTTAATAGATTTTTATTCATGCTTGTGAGTTAATTTCTCCTCATATAATTTAAATAAATTATTTATGGCTAATATTATTTTAATGCTTATATAATCGCATTACCAGTTAATCAGGTCCAAAATAAAGCCTTATTTCACATTATATAACCTCATTATTAATGGGATATAAATATATTTTATTGAAAAGATAAATCTTTTTTTTTTAATAAAGAAGCTTATAAGTAATTGTAGCAGTAAAAAACTTTGCAATTCTAAAATATTAAAATATAAATATTAATATCTTAAATTTAATAATTTATCAATTTTTATTTACTATCAAAGTTTCTCAAGAGTTATGAATTACAAATATTTACTAAAATGTTAGTAATCAAAATAAAACTTTGGAAATATTTTATAGTTTATAATCGTATTTATTTTATTATTTTATTATATTTACTTTAATTTTATAAAAAAACTATTTTAAAAAAATAATATTCAAATAATTATTTTATTTATTAATTTTAAAAACAATTTACATGAATTTGTGATAAAAATGAAGCCCTCATTTTTTATATGAATTTGTTTATAACAACATGAAGAATTATTGTTTCAAGTTTTAACTATACTACCTAGTTCATACAAAGATTCTTTGAAGTATTAGTCATTTTGATATATATTCTTTATTTTTTTTCAATAGTTAATTAGAAAATATTCTTATGAGTGTAAAATAAAATGAACTGATTTTAAAAATTATTTGATCATGCACCACCAAAAAATTGAAAAACATCGACAAAATATTTTGTCTACAAGTAAACACCATTCTGTTAGTTTTTACATAGCCGATAGAGTTACTGATAAAAACACATCATCAGAAAAAGTTTTATAGGGGATTTTCTATCTATTGGTGTTACAAATTACTAACGAAATATTGACACCAAATAAATAAAATACATCGATCAGATTTTGTCGACCATTCAATTGAGAAATAAACTACTGATAAATTTTTCCATCACGTATTCCGTTGATACAATCTAAATATTACTGTGGAGTAGGCAATGAAATTCGCTAAGTCTGTCGAAGATTTTAAACCTTAACCATTCTATAACTTTTTGATTAAATAATGCCTCTATTGCTGACTGGATCATTATTGATAATTTTTTTATTTGTTGGTAAGTTCTTCAGAAAATTAGTAATATATTTGTATTTAAGTTATGTAGTTGTTAAATTAGAAAAAAAATCACTATAAAACCAAACACTATCAATTTTATTGAACATAAAAAATTTGTTAATTCCAATATTCATTACAATACTAATTTTGCAACAATAAATACATGATTACACATCATTACACAATTGAAGGAGGAGGTAAAGGTGGAAAATCCTAAGCCAAAAGGACCAGAATGAGGAACAAGATAATGTGAATCCATTTATCTTATCATCCTTTCCCAATTCCACCTATTTTCTTCTTCTAATCTGACTTTTATTTATTCTTTTAATTTGGCTATTCGCTTCTCAACCTATTTTAGAACCCTCAATTTGAATTTCATTGTCAACTGACTTGGGTTAGACTATTGTGTGCTTAGAATTGAAGTAGTATGACCCAATCTCATTACTCTGGCAATGCCATAGAGATTTTATAAACTCGATTCCTATCAGATCCATCAGTTTCTCTAGTCTCCAACCACAATTGAGGGTTGTGAAGGGGATGAGTGGAAGTGTCTTCCTTATGTTTTCAAATATTACGATGTTATATATTTCCTACAAAACAAAAAAAAAGTCAATTATAATTAAAAGAATTAAAAAAATTACAAGAATATTTTTTTAAAAAAAACTTACAACGAACACCTCAGCTATGCTATCTACAAACTTCTTCACTTCTTTTCTTTTATTTGCCTTTCTTATGTATTTTCTCATATAGCTTCATTGGAGTAGACTCACACTCTAGCTATTGTTCCTACAAAATAAATAAGTTGTAAAAAATTATAACAAATAAACATCATATTTAGAAAGAAGAAGAAAAAAGTTTAAAACTTTTACCAGATGCATTGCATGGTTGATAAATGAAAGAGATTTATTGGCTTGCTAGCTCACCAAACCATGTGGTTCTTTATTTTTGTTTTATAACCTAGAACATGATCACTTTTTAAATTATTCCAATGCTATAAACTCTTGAAACTTCTGCCAATTACTCTTTATGACATGACTTATTATGTACTTCCTTTGCACCTCGACTTTATAAAAACTGGCTTGGTTTTATGTATATTTATGGGTATTATATTATAAATTATGCAACCTGGTATAAAATAATTTGTTAAATATACACAAGATTTTGAAAATTTAAAATTAATTGTTAAATTTAAAATTAATTTAAAATTTGTTAATTGTTTGATACTTAGCTAATTACATTGTGGTTTCTCTACACTTTTCTAGCCACACTTTCATTTTCCTTTTTCTAGTAAAATTTTCCTTGTATTGTTAATTCTTGCATCATTATTGGGACATTTCCCATCATGCATTATAACACTTATAATTCTTTTCTTATATAAGTTCATAAATATGAATGTGAAATTCAACATGAATGAATGTATCCAAATTTAATAAAGTTTTTGTAAAGTTTCTACTATATAGGGCCCTACCTAAAATTTCATCCTGCTAACATCGTGCATGTAAAAAACACCAAAAAACACAACCATTCATCAAAACACAGGTTGCCTCGAGCATATCACCAGTCAATTTAATATCTATCTACTTAGTGATTATACAACATTGTCTTTAAACATTTATTCCAATTCCAAGACAATATCATAATTTCCTAATTCCTAAACCTGCATGACATAGAATATATTACAAATGCTAGAAAAAAACTATATACTAACTCAATATATATATATATATATATATATATATATATATATATTATCTTACCTTAAACAATCCACTCCAATCATCTATTATAACCATCTATTTAGAATGATCCTGGAGCTTACTCCACTAAAAAAGTGGTTCCTAAAAAGATGATTTCATCACACTTGTGATATAACACATAGCTTTAATATTTGTAAACTCGCAAAACAAATTCACATAAAGTCATTTATTTTTATTTACTGTAAATCTTAAAATAACCTAATAAAAATCAATAACTTCAAAATAAAAACCAAATACAATCCTCTCATACTATGAAACTACATTACATAATTCTTCACTCAACAGTATCGGCGATGCAACTTCCTTTTCAATCTTACCTTTCAAAAAGTCATTTATTATTTCTATATCAGTGATGACTTGGCAAGAACCTTCAGTGATAATAAAAAAGGCTTTACCACTATTCACAAGGTGAAGGTCTAATTATTTTCCATATATTATGGACAAGATAATTCTCCATATGTGCTCTAACCCAAAACCATCTTACACGTAGACAGGCATTTATAGTCCACGTTAATGGTATCTTCATCTGAAAATTTTGTTTTCTTGAGATATCATATGTTAAAGCCTCAACTGATCATAACTAATTCAATTCATCAATCAATGGTTGAAGATAAACATCTATATCCTTACTTTAACTGTAAGGACCAAGTATGACTATAGACAAGAACATGAATTATGGCTTCATAGATATCCCTATGGACAAGTTATAAAATGTTACTATGACCATTCAATAAAAATATAGTGCAACAAATGATTTCAATGGATTAAATCCATTTGTATATAGGCTACGATGCATGTTTTGCTGTTTCATTGAAAACTAAGGATGCATGTATCCTATTAAACTGCTTCCAAACTTTACTATCAATAGGGTGAAACATGACTCCATCCACAACATTGTTTTAATAATGTCATGTGCTCATCAGTCTTTATAGACATAAATAACCTTTATAACTTACGAATAATTGAGAAGGATCTCAATTTTTTGTATGAGACAAATGTCCTTTCTTTACCACTATTGGTTTATACTGAGCATGCTAATAGATTTTGCTCTTGGTAAAATTTGCATATTCACTATAGTATAACATGTAAAAGTTTGGATACTATTAAGGAAAGAGACCTTATACAATGTAAACACTTATAGGAATAGTTATTGTATGTAATACATCCCACCATTATATTGTACACAACCCTACAAGTATAAATACAAAGGATGGCTGCTATCCTTATGCAACCTACACAATTATACAAAACTATCTCTCAATTAATTTAACTTGGTATCAGAGCTGCGGTTATTGTTCAGCAGCCTTTTTCCGCAACAGCTGCAACTCTCCTGCGTAATTGTTTCAACCAACATCCATTCTTTCTTCTTAGCAGCTGTTCTTCCTCTATTATATTCGCCAGCAGCAGTTTCTCCTCAGCAGATATCAGCCATCGCCTTCCTCTGTTACTTCTCCTCAGCATCCACGAAATAAAAACTGCAACTTCTCCTCCCTAGCAACATGGACAATCAAGAACTTCAACAGTCTGCTGGCGTTGCATCAGCTCTTCAATCTTCTTTCTCTCCTGTGGCGCAATCTGTTATGTATGGGGCATCGCCTACTGCCTCCATTATTTCTCTTCCTAACACACACCAGGTAGTCTCTTTAAAACTATCCAACCATAATTTCCTGTATTGGAGGATGTAGATGAAACCTTTTCTCTTGGGCCAAGGCGTTTATTCATTTGTTGATGGCATATCATCATGTCCTCCTTCACATCTGGCAGCGTCTACATTCTCTGTTAACCCTGCATACTTGTCATGGAAGCAGCAAGATCACCTAATCATGAGTGCCCTCCTATCTTCTCTCTCGGTGGAAGTTCTGCACTTGGTTGTAGATTGTAACACTTCCCATGCCATCTGGACAACACTGGAAACAACTCTTGCATCTCCCTCAAATTCCAGGATTATGCAGCTCCATGGCTCATTCCAGGATTTATGACAGAATGATGATTCTGCCAGCATTTACTTGCAGAAGGCAAAGGCCTTGTTTGATGAATTGGCTGCCGCTGGCAGACCAATCTCCCTGGCAGAATTTAACTTGTATGTATTTTAAGGGTTACAAAGTGAGTTTAAGGATCTCGTCACCAGCTTGTCCACTAAAGATGCTCCCATCACCTATACTGATCTCCATAGCAGCCTTCTTACACATGAGTTTCTTTATAAAGCCTCTCTCCAGCCATCTGTAACAGCTCCTCTGTTACCAACTCCAACACAGCAGCCAGCTGCGTTCTTTGTGCAACATCAATCTGGCAGACGAGGTCGTTTTCGTGGGAGCTGGAGACCTAACAATCACAGCAATTTTTATCGTGGCAATGGACCAGTTCACAGTTATACTTTAGGACAACAATAAAGCCCACATGGAAACCGGTTCTCATCTGGCACTTACTCACGGCCAACATGCAATTTTGGGCAGCAAAGAAATCGTTTTTCTAGCTATACTCGCAATATAAAATGTCAGCTGTGTTATGAATATGGGCATACTGCTCAACAGTGTTCTCAGTTGGCTACTCATCATATGCAAGCTAATGTTGATCTTGCATTTAATACTGCCTCTTTCACTACTCCTGTTACTTGGTTTCCTGATACAGGTGCAAATCATCATGTCACGTCGGACCTTGTAAGTATGACGAGTTTAGAACCTTATCTTGGAAATGATCATCTGCATGTTGGTGATGGTAAGGGCCTTGTTATCTCAAATACTGCTCACTCTAAAATTCGCTCTCCAAACCGCATGTTTACTTTATCCAATATCTTACATGTTCCTACCATTAAAAAACCTCTGCTATCTGTTCAAAAATTTTGTCTCGAGAATAACGTCTTTTTTGAATTTCATTCCTCTTTATTTTATGTTAAGGATCTCATGACAAAGGAAGTTCTTCTTTCCGGTCAGAATAGAGATGGTCTATATGTTTTGTCCGAATTATCTACAACGTCGTTGCCTCAAGCTTTTTCCTCCACCTGTCTATCGACTTCAGTTGATGTCTGGCACCGTCGCCTTGGACATCCTAGTCCACGTATTCTGTATTTTCTGGTGAAAAATAAAAAAGTGTCATGTACGTCTACTCAGTTTAATTTTCATTGTCCCGCGTGGCCTCTAGGCAAGTCATCACGTCTGACTCTAAAAACTACGGGTCATCAAACTCGAGCTCCTCTTGACTTGATTTTTAGTGATGTTTGGGGTCCATCCCCTATGTTGTCATCTGATAGTTTTCGCTATTTTGTTATTTTTGTGGATGCCTATGTAAAGTTTATATGGTTTTATCCTTTGGTTGCTAAGTCTGATGTTTTTGCAATTTTTCATCAGTTTTAGGCGCTTGTGGAGCGCCAATTCTCCTTAAAAATTAAGTCTGTTCAAACCGATTGGGGTGGTGAATATCAAAAACTAAATACGTATTTTAAAACAATTGGTATTCATCATCATGTGATCTGCCCGCACACTCATGAACAAAATGGCATGGTTGAACGCCGTCATAGACATATTGTTGAAACTGGACTAACTCTCCTTGGGCAGTGTCACGCTCCCCTTAAATATTGGAGTTATGCTTTTGAAAGTTCTGTTTATTTGATTAATCGCATGCCCACTCCAGTTCTTAATAATAAGACACTGTTTGAATGTCTTCTAAAATCAACACCTGATTATGCGTTTCTTCGTACTTTTGGGTCTCTGCTTTCCTTTTCTTCGTCCATACAATGCTCATAAGTTAGACTTTCGGTCCACTCTTTGTGTTTTTCTAGGATATAGTACCTCACATGTCGGTTATTGATGTCTTGATTTGTCATCCAAATGAATTTATCTTGCTCGTCATGTTCGGTTTTATGAAAATGTTTTTCCTCTTGATAAAACTGAACAGATTGCAGCAACACCCAAACAACCCTCTGCTCCCTCTATACCCGTCACTTTACATCCTCTCATGCAACCCTCTTCAGTCCCTTCACCACTGCCTACACTTCCTTCGACTCACTTACCATTATCTGCATGTTATTATGATCATTTTTCAATTGCAGGTTCAGATTCATCACACTCACAGGCGTCACCCGATGCTGCTGCCAGCTCCCCTGGTTTATCCCCTATTCGCTCCCCTGTTGTGGGTGCTTCTTCTACTGGGTCTCCTTCACGGTCTGCGTCTATATTGAGTTCTTCAACCATAGGTTCTTCCTCTCTTTCCCCTCCTGGTATTACCGTATGTGTTGATTTGTCTAAGTTCAATCTTCAGCATGTCCCTGCCGCTGTCTCCTCTCCATCTCAGCGGGCTTGCACCCATCCTATGGTGCTTCGATCGCGGCCAGAAAAAAATGCTAATCTTAGCGTTGCGACTGTCTCACGAGTAACGACCTTACCTCAGCAGGAGCCATTGTCATTTAAGGACGCAAACAGGTATATTACTTGGGACACTACTATGCAGGAGGAACTTCGGGCACTTCACTCTAATCAAACTTGGATGTTGGTGCCTCCCCATCCAACTATGAATGTGATTGGCAGTAGATGGGTTTACAAAATAAAAAGACATGCTGATGGTCAGGTCGCCCGATATAAAGCACGATTAGTTCCCCGTGGCTTCACTTAGCAAGAAGGGATTGATTATTTGGAGACATTTAGTCCAGTGATTAAGCCTACAACAGTTCGCCTTATGCTCACTATTGTTGTCTCATATGGTTGGACCATTCATCAGTTGGATGTCCATAATGCTTTCCTAAATGGCATTCTTCAGGAAGAGGTATACATGGCGCAACCGCCTGGGTTTGTTGATCCTGCACTTCCATCTTATGTGTGTCGTCTCCATAAATCTCTGTATGGTTTGAAACAAACCCCTCGTGCTTGGTACAACCGGTTGAGTGAGTTCTTACTCTCCATTGGATTTCAGGCATCCAAGAGTGATACTTCTCTGTTTATTCTCTCTCACGATGGTGCTATGATTTACTTGCTTGTGTATGTTGATGATATTTTATTAACCGGGAGTAACTCAGCTGTGCTTTATAGATTGATTACTTTGCTACAATTAGAATTTAAGCTTCGGGATTTGGGCTCTGTTCATTTCTTCTTGGGCATTGAAGTTAAATCTACTGCTATGGGTATCTTATTAAGCCAACATAAATATGCCCTCGATATCATCCAACGAGCAGGTATGACTTCGTGCAAACCAGTTGATACTTCTCTATCTGCCTCCTCCAAATTAGGACTCATACCGGGTACTCTCTACTCTGATCCCACACGGTATCTACAGATTTTTGGGGCATTACAATATCTTACCTTCACTAGACCTGATATCTGCTATGCAGTCAACAAGGTCTGTCAATTTATGCATGCCCCCACTGAGGATCATTGGTCTGCTGTTAAACTCATTTTGCGTTACTTTCAGGCTACAACCACTTATGGTCTGCACATCACTAGGGATTCTCCCTTGTCTCTTCATGGTTTCACAGATGCTGATTGGGCTGGTAGTATTGACGATCGAAAATTCACAGGTGGTTATCTTGTGTACTTTGGCTCTACCCCTATCTCATGAAAATCCGGGAAACAACGTACTGTTGCGAGGTCTTCTACTGAAGCAGAATATAAAGCCTCAACTGATGGTACTGCTGAGATTTTATGGATTCGCTCATTATTGACAGAACTTTGGGTCCCTTCTTCAACTGTGACCACGTTATAGTGTGATAATTTAGGGGCCACTTTCTTATCTGCAAATCCAGTATTTAACGCTCGTACTAAACATGTTGAAGTTGATTATCACTTTGTCCGTGATCGGGTTACTAAGCAAGAAATTCAGGTACGGTTTATCTCTTCCAAAGATCAACTAGCCGATGTCCTTACCAAGCCTCTTCCTCCAGTCTCGTTTGCTTTCTTTCGATCCAAGCTTCAGGTGGAATCTCCACCTTCAGCTTGACGGGGCGTATTAAGGAAAGAGACCCTATACAATGTAAACACTCTTATATAGGAATAGTTATTGTATGTAACACATCCCACCATTATATTGTACACAACCCTACAAGTATAAATACAAAGGATGGCTGCTACCCTTATGCAACCTACACAATTATACAAAACTATCTCTCAATTAATTTAACTGATACATATTAATTTTATGGTATATTCTAGATTAAGAGGTTTCATCATGGATTTAACAATATAAAAACTTTGTGTCAGCCTAACCCCTTTAGGTAACATGCTTTTAGCCCATTTAATTATGCTATCATAACTGGCTTCACTCAAATCATAACCTGACTTGATTATAAAAACTCGTGCAATAGCCAATAATTTATATTGAGTTATGTACTCATCCTATAATGGTTTATCTAAATCTTTCAAAAGTTTTAAAAACCTAGTTGTATCTACATTTGATTCTTAATATGAAAGGATGTTACATGATTCTTCACTTGAATAACCATGATTTATTCTTATTGCATCTATTACCATACTCTTATAAGGATTGCTATTATCATTCGCAAATCCATGTACGTTGCTAGAATTAGAAGTTGAGCCTATCAATATTTTTTAACATGGTTTTGTAAGGAACATATGGTTCTCCATATGCATACCAACATAAATGTTTATCGATGAACTATTTTTTAAGTAGATGCATCATCACAACATATTTATGGTTAAACTTTTTATTCTTACATTTCATACATGGACATCTAATTTCATTTGCACTAATATTCCTTGATTTATAATGTACACAATTAATAAAACCTTTAACCCCTCAAAGATAATCATGCCTATACAACCCTTCAAATGAATCTTAATACATCCAAAAACAATCGTTCATTGCTTAATTATGACACCTATATATATAGAATAATATTGATTTAATTAATTAAAAAAAATCAATTTTCCTTAATTTTTCAACTTAATAATAAAATTGAAAAAAAAATATGATTGGCACCTATTAAAGTAACCCATCATTTGTTCAATTATAACACACGTAAGTTATAAAATCAAACTCATTTTCATCAAATGACAACAAAATTCTATTTCTCCTAAATCCGAAATAAATCCTAGCATACAAATCACACATTAATACAATAAATTTATCTAGAAAAAAGTTAAAAAACACTTAAATATACAAGCAAATTATAAAAAAAATAAATAAATTAACCTAAAACATAAATGAGTTATAAAAAATCGGTGGGTTTGCTTACTTAATGTATTAAAACTTCACAAAAAAATCAATAATCAATGTTGACACTACTAATAAATATAGATTGACGCTGGTGGGTTGGAGTAACCGACTTTGTGATAAAATAGAGGGGTTGCTGGTATTAATTTTTTTGGAAGAAGAAGAAGAAAAAGAAAAAGAAAAAGAAGAAGAATAAGGGGGAGGAACTATAAATTATAACTTACTTACATTTGTTGAAAAAAATATTCTATCACTAAATCATGATGTGTAAAATTACTAATAGAATTGCCAATGGATTTTTAATCGATTTTATTTTTATTTTTTATTCAATAGATGATTTAATTAGTAATTATCGACGAAACGTAGTTTGTCGTTATTTTCATTGGAAACTGTTGATGAAAATTCTTCATTGTCAATTTCATTGAAAATTAGCGGCGAAATGTTTTTCATCGATATTTCTTTTTCTATTTTTAATAGCAAATAGTTTATATATAAAAAAGAAATTACAGAAAAATAGAACAAGTCCTTTCATTTAAAGATTGCCAATTTTTCTATTATAAATCAATCTTAGTAATTTACATTTTCAACTTTTCCTTTCAATGAATAATAGTCTTATTAAATACGTAGACCAATCAAAACAAAAAATAAAGAGGATATAATTTTAATTTTTCAACAACCATTTAAAATTATTTGAAGGATAGATACAAGGTAAATACAGCTGAATTCAAGCCATTTCTAGTCTTCAAATATATTTAATTAAATTCACTGCGCTTTTTATATATATACATATGATGAAAGAACCATCTTTCCAGGTAAACCAAATTCCATTTGAGAGTTGTTAATTTCTTTCCTTTTGTTCCCTCCACTATTTTGGAAGCATGAAACACATACGGAAGAACAAACGCAAACTCTACCGCTTGGTTGCTTCATTAGAAAAGTAACTTAAAAATTAGATATTATAATCAACAACCTTTCTTTCAACAATTAATTACTTGAATAATGTTCTACGATTATCATGCCAAACCTTCCTAATTAATTAAATTCGTCAGGTCAGCGCTTTGATGCCTTGAGTTCTAATCTTATACTTAATGGATTAGAATGATCAATTAATAAGAGCTACCTAGCCAATGTTTTTATGATTTTATTTTATTTTTGATAACGTGTATGGCACCTTAGGCACCTCCAAATTATTATTAGGAAGGGAATCATTTCACCTAACATCTTTCAGTGCACTCTCTCTCTATATATATATATATATATATATATATATATATATATATCTGAATACTTTTATATGTATATAGAGATAGATTACCAGCCACTTCTATGGATCAACTCCATTAAGCTGTTCTTCTATCCTTAAAATCAAACTGTTCCTCGTACTTACAGTACGTTACTTGTTGCTCATTCTATTTCTAATTCTGTCGATCCATTTTCAAGCTTCATCAAAGTGCAACTCCAACATGTTGACAAGAAAAGGTTCTTTAAAAATTCAACCCCCAGTATACGGTAGTAAGATTACCATCCTTAGTATTGATGGAGGAGGGATTAGAGGAATCTTGCCCGGAGTCATTCTTGCTTACCTTGAAGCTCAACTACAGGTATTTATAACTTCGAAACTTCTCTAATTAATTTAGTTATTCCTCAAGAAATTAATATTGCACAAGCTATGATATACTTACTTTGATACAAGTGGACCCTGAATATCTCTATACGGAAAACTTATCGCTCTAATGTTATATATCTTTTATGGCTGGTGCATGTAGGCGCTTGATGGCGAGGATGCAAGGATTGCAGATTATTTTGATGTAATCTCAGGAACAAGTACTGGTGGTCTCATAACTGCAATGTTAGCTGCACCAAACGAACAGCAACGTCCTCTTTTTGATGCCAAAGATATAGTTCCTTTTTACCTTAACAATTCCCCTAAAATTTTCCCACAAACTAGGTATAAAGACAAAGGATATATAATCCTTAGATATATATTTGACATGATATATATACTGGACCATATATATCAATTTTGTGCCTAATGAAAATTTAATATTAGTTTTTGTTTTTGCATTCGGCTAAAATGCAGTGGGATTTTTGCCTGGCCAACAAATGTTTGGAAAGCTATATCTGGACCTAAGTATGATGGCAAGTATCTACACAAACTGGTAAGAGATATATTAAAGGACACAAGGCTGCACCAAACCTTGACAAATGTGGTTATCCCTACTTTTGACATCAAGAAAATCCAGCCTGTGATCTTTTCTTCGTATCAGGTCATCTCTACATATTATTAACACGTCAGTTTTTCAGTTTGGTTTTCTTTTTCTACTTCATTACTAACCTTAGTAAATTACATTCATTTCTTCATGGAGGTTCCAAACAATCCAATCAAAGATGCACTACTCTCAGACATATGCATAGCTACCTCAGCAGCTCCAACTTATTTTCCTCCTCATTATTTCAAGAACCAAGATGCACAAGGAAATTTTGAAGAATTTAACCTCATCGATGGTGGCATAGCTGCTAATAACCCAGTGAGATCCTCTCCACAAAAAAAGAACAAAAAATGGAAGGAGCGTACTTTTAATTTGGTAACAATAGATATTTCATTAATTCGTCTGTCAATTTGATTCATGCAGACCTTGGTGGCCATTAGCGAAGTAGCCAAACAGATGTCAAAGAAGAATCCAGACTTTTTCCCTATCAAGCCAATGAATTATGAACGTTATCTGGTGATCTCTATTGGGACTGGTGCCAATAAGAATGGAACAACATACAGTGCTAAAGCAGCTTCAGAGTGGGGGGTTATCGGCTGGTTATTCCACAATGGACGTACTCCCTTGATAACTTGCTACAATAATGCTAGTTCTGATATGGTTGATTACCACAACTCTGTGGTTTTTCAAGCCTTTCATTCTGAAAATTACTACCTCCGGATTGATGTAAGAGTCTGTACATCAACATTATTTCTCAAAAACATAATATAGTATTAAGAAAAGGGTTCTTTGACAGCTGGTACATAACATCTTTTCTTGTATGACCAAGCCACAGTATTTTATGAACAAATACGCGGATGAGATGATTGTTAGGTCAATGAAGAATATACTCTCCACAAGCTCAATGCCTTTTTTTTTTGTTAACTTATATTGATCAAACTGATTTAGCTATTCTGAAAATCAGGATGACAAGCTGCAAGGTGATCTATCTTCTGTTGATATAGCAACAACAGAAAACTTGGAAAATCTAGTGAGAGTCGGAGAGGACCTGCTGAAGAGTCCAGTTTCGCGCATAAATTTGGACACTGGTGCATATGAACCGCTTGAGGATGGTGGTACATACGAAGAAGCACTCCAAAGGTAATATAATTACAATTAATTAGCATTACCCTTCCGCATCAGTATTTCTGATTATATATTGCTGGATTACCACACACTAAATTGTAAGTAAACACTTGTGATGCATGCAGGTTTGCAAAACTACTTTCAGAGGAAAAGAAACTCCGGCAGTCTAACTCAGCACCAGCCAAGGAAGAAGAAAACTAAAACTTGTTTGCTCTGTTGTATTGTAACTGGATTATAAAACACTTTTTTGTTTTTTGTTTTCCATATACTGAGACGTCTATATTGTGTATTTAATAAGAACAAACAAGAACCAGTCCTGAAATATATTACAATCTTGAATCTCGTATATTACTCCGATTTCATATGAGAATTGTATTCTTAGGATACGGTGCTGAGGGTTCGGGTATTGTTAAGAACAGGATCATGTACCCTCCTTTTCTCATTGTGTTCTAAAAAATTATATTTTCAATAAAATTTAATTTTTGGTATTTAATTTAATTATGATGATAAAGAAAAAAGAAAGAAAGAAAAATATTTTAGGGAGTGAAATTAGAAGAAAGAAAGAACAAGGGGTTAAGAAGATTAGGGACTAAAACAATAATGAGAGATTACGCAAAAGAGAAAAAGAAATTTTTTTTGGAGAATCTAACAAAATTGCAAAATTATTGAAAGAGATTCTAACATTAAAAAAACAAAATTTAATTAATTAGACATTAAAAAAAATAAAATTTAATTAATTAGAAATTCATAGTCAATAAAAAAACAATATAATTACCTAGCTAACATTATTTTTCTAGTTTAGTTTTCTTATAAAGGATCTCAGGCAATATAAATAGAGAAAGAGAAATAAAGAGAAGAAAGCACACCTAGACATTGAAAGAAAGAGTTTTGCAAAGAAAAACCTAAGCAAATAGCAAAAGGAGATAAGATGTAAGTTGTCAAATTGCCTAGAAAATCCAACAACACAACAACTTTCTAGCCTTTGATCTTTCATCTTCGATGGAGATGACTGGCCCCATCGACACCAATAACAAGAAGAAAAAGTCGTCTATATCACGGAGTCATCCATGCTCTTTCATGTCTTAGTGGCACATGAAAAAACACCTAAAAAGCCAAACTAGTTGTCCCGTGTGTGTAGTACACACGCCAACACTGTTTTTTCCAACACTTTTTTTCTTCATTCTAGTTCCCTACTCCAGTTCCAACCGACTCCAACAACTCTTAAAGGTCAATTTTAACCCCCACATGTGATTTATTTGTTGATTGAATAATTTTGTGATTTTTTCCACTAATCTTTGAATTGTGAACGTGTTTTAATTTGTATATTGTTTTGAATAAATTCACGATGAGCACATGATTTTCTTTTTGTGTTTATACTTGTATTAATTGAATTGGTTGGAATATTTATGATTTTTTATGGTGGATATGTTTTGAGGAATAATTAATTTGTTGTGGATTAATATAAATTGTGCAATGGAAAGAAATAAATCAAAACCCGAGTCTCCATTTATTATTATTTTGAATCTTGCCCTCATAATAAAAAACCAAGGATTACGCTAAGTTTTCAAGCCTGCATCTCAAATCACCGCCCTAGGAATTTTTACCTCTAATAAAAATAAGTATTCATTTTAGATAAAATAGTAACATGTATGTATAATATATATTTTTATCATTAAAATCAAACAACAATATAACTTACCTTAGGTGGGATGTTCTAAGGTGATTGTTATCTTCTCTTTAGCATAGCCAGCCCCTTACCTCAAAATCTTTAAAAGACTAGTTAGGGTTTATAAAAATCATAAAACGAGGTGTCATATCATTTTTTATATTTATTTTTACCCTTTTCGCATAATCAAATTATCGAGACATCCCTCATGAAAAAATGACGACTCTATTGGGGATTTAAGGTTAAACTTTGATTATTTGATTTTGTGACAATATGCTTGACATGCTTTGTATATATTTTATGCTTGATTGCTTAAACTAATTAATGTGTGTTTATTATTTGTTATTATATATATATATATATAATTTTTGAATGCCACATTTCATACATCATTCATCTTTATTAATTTTATTCATCATTCTTTGAATTAGATATGGTTTATACTCATGCTTTTATTACATGACTTTTTATTTTACACAAACTTCATCTAAGTTAGCATATATGAAAATAGTGATAACTTGATGTGGTTTCACCCTATGCTAGTACTCATGATACCCCAAACTCTCATTGGGAGTTTATAAAGTGTGATTAGTAGCTGATATAGATTTCCTGGTCGTTACTTTTTGAGCTCTGTAAGCCTTGGAGCAAGCTTTTAAGGTTTGATTCCCAAAGTTATAACGGACCTTTCAAAACTAATAGGATAGCTAACATATCCACATATAATGGCCATAACTATTCCCCTAGGGTTTCTCATTATAATACCACTAGGCAAGCCTATTGTGTATGAGATTTTATGAGATAGGTGATAAGACAATCGAGATAAAAAAAGTACCCTCAACATTCTATTGTCAATCAAGTTAATAAACTCCTATAAAGGTTAAGCAATAATGACATCACAAAAAGTCTAGCCATTATAAGCTTCCAATATAAAATGCCATGATTTTGTTAAAGAGAAAACTCAACATATCAAAGCTTTTGATATGTAGCTGAGTCGTCAAAATTTTATTGATTGACACTCAAAGGAAAGAATGTTGAGTGTATGAAGAATTAATAAACTATTTGTTATGTTCCCTATTTTCTAATGAATAAACTCATGGAAAATCCTAGCATATTGAATAAGATGCATCATAGCTCACATCAAGTTTTCCGTTACCATATAAAGAAGTCATGGCTTTTTAAACATGCTTAACATTAAAAGAAGTCATTTGTAAAGCACTTGAGCTTCTTGGATTTAAGTAAACTCTAGATCGGGAAGTATTAGAAAACAATGAATGAAGTTTAGCACCATATCAAAGGCATATTAGAAAATGGACTCCAAGTGGAAAGCCTTACCCATTTGGTCATCTCAAGTATCTTCGAGTTTTATGGTAATCATCGAGTTTCATATATCTTATATGTTATGAAATGTGAATATCATTATAGGAATCTAAGTCATTCATTTAAAAGTTGTAAGAACTTCAAATATCCAGTTCAAGTTGGTAAACTAGGGCCATATTGAATTGATGAAGGGAAATGATGTACACCTTATCATCATTGATTAATTATCAACATGATAAATAATCGACCAAGATGATAAAGATAGCATATGATGGATGTCACCAAATCTAAAATGGGCAAGGGAAGAAGTTGATGTGAAAATGAAAGGTGTGTTGTATTGTAAACTCATTTTTATGATTGGACCTGGCAAATAAGGTTATTTTTTATATGAAGTTTTTATTTGTTTTTCTCTTGTTTTAGATTAGACCACATCTTTTAATAAAATGTGTCTTTCTATATGTATTATTATTGTTTTAAAACCAAGAAATGTTTACATGAAAGTAACATTTGACATAAATATCAATCTATTGGTCAAATTTCAAAACATACCATACGAATACTAGGGTATAATCCTTCTTTGAACCCTAAAATTTCTTTATATAATCCAAATAAAACTTAAAAGGTAGAGTTTAAATTATCTCTCCTTTTTGAATTCTAAGATTACATTTTTCACCCCTAATAAACCTCAAAAATAAAATATTGATTAAAACAACCTCAAAACAGATCCAAGAGATTTAATAATATAAACAATGATGAATATGGCACATTTAGGTCATGATCCCTCCATTTATTCTCTAAATCTTTAAATAAGACTAAGATTTATCAACTTGAGCATATTTTAATTTGGGATGAAGAAATGTCATTTTTTATATATCCTTCATAAATATGAGCCTTGCATATTTTCTTGGATAATAACATAGACTTAGATCACCACATACATTAGGGGCATGTTTTAAAAGTTTTTGATGATAAATAAAATTCTCCAAATAGAAAAAAGTTTTTTAATGTTTTGATCAAGATTTGGAAAGAATTATAATTATTTTTAGGAATAAATTAGTATTTACGTTTTGAAATTGTTGATTATGTCAGGTAACATTACATCATTCATCTAAGGGTATGAGCTCAATTTTATCATGTGTGAAAATTGTGTGTTTGTATCAATTAAGATAGAATAATTGTTTAGGAGGCTTAAATAATTTAATTAGCCATTCTCTCTATTTATACAATTAGGGTTGTATACAATATTAATAATGTAACCTTTACACATAATCAAAATTATACAAGGTAACATAATTTGCTACATAATTATATTTCTTATAATACGCCCCTTCAAGCTGAAGGTGGACCTTCTAGATGAAGCTTGAACCGAAAATGAGGAAAGGTAGCTGAAGAGAGAGGTTTGGTAAGAACTTCAGAAAAGTGATCCTTAGAAGAGATGAAGCGAACCCGAATCTCTTGTTTGGCAACTCTATCACGAACAAAGTGATAGTCAACCTCAACATGCTTAGTGCGAGCATGAAAGACATGATTGACCATTAAATATATAACACCCAAGTTATCATACCTTAGCATAATTGTGGAAACAAACAAAAAGCAAAGCTCTGAAAGCAAAGAGTGAAGTCATAAAATTTCAACAATACCATCAGCTAAAGTCTTATACTCAGCTTCGATAGAGGAACGAGCAACCATATGTTATTTCCTTGATTTCTATGAGATAAGGGTAGAATCAAGGAACATAAGATACCCATTTATACACTTCTGATCATCAACACTATCAGCCTAATCAGCATTAGTGAAGCCATAAAGAGATAGAGTGTCACCACAATGAATGTGAAGATCAGAGGAAATTGTGGCCTACACATAGCGCAAAATGCACGTGATAGCAGCCTAATGAGTTTTAGTGGGAGTATGCATAAATTGACACACTTTGTTTATGGCATAACGTAAATTAGGCTTAGTAAAGATAAGATACTGAAGAACACCAATAATTTATCGATAATGTGTAGAATCAGAGTACAAATCACCAGATAATATGACCAACTTAGAAGAAGAAAAAGAGGATATGAGAGTATCAATAGACTTACAAAATGATATACCTACTCTATGAAGAATATCAAAAGCATATTGGTGTTGAGTGAGCATAAATCTCATAGATGTGGATTTAACTACAATGCCGAAGAAATAATGGATGGAGTTGAGGTCCCGAATCTTAAACTTTAAGCTTAGTAACAAAAGAAGTTTTGTTATTATAGCCGGTTACTTCCTATAAGGAAAATATCATGAACATATACAAGCAAATAGACAACATCACCATCCACATATAGGATAAATAGTGACGTGGCAACCTTAGAAGCACAAAAGCCAAGGAATAACAAATAATCACTCAAATGATTATACCAAGCCTGATGAGCTTGTTTTAAATCATATAAATACTTATACAGACGACACGTATAAGAGACTGGAGTAAGATGAGTAAATCCAGGAGGTTGGTCTATGTAAACCTTTTATTAAAGTATCATATTCAAGAAGGCATTATGAACATCAAGTTGATTTATCTTCCAACCACAAGAAATAACAATAATAAGTACCAAGCAAACCAAAGTTAGTTTAATAATAGGACTAAATGTTTCTAAGTAATCAACACCCTCCTACTGAGTGAACCCTCTAGCAATTAGACACGCTTTGTAGTACTGAACACTACCATCAGTTTAATTTTATAAACCCAACAACTACCAACAATATTTATAAAAGAGTGAGAGGAAACTAGAGATCATGTACCATTAAAATGAAGAGCTTTAAGTTTCTCTTGTATGGCATGATGCCAAACAATATACCAGTTTACTTTTTTAAATGTGAGAGGCCATGATTAGAAGGAGAAGCCAAACGAGAAGAAGAGGAGACAACAAGATGAGCTGTTTTATACTATCATAGGTGAAGAATCATGGGATGTTGACGTGAGATAGCAAAGTTCGAGGCTGGTATAAGAGAAAATTTTAAAAGATCATCCACCAAGTTTAGTCTAGGCGGTGACATACCAATAACAGATATCAGAGATAAGGACGCTAAAACGAGCAGAGATTGTAGGGAATTCAACACAATAAAGGATTGCAGGGAGATGTTTGATCTTGGCATAGACCAGGACACAACCCATGAGGTTTCTTCTGAAATAGGAGAGTCATGTGTATAAAAAAAATCAAAATAGTACTTATACACTCATCAATAAAAGAAATAACAAGTGGAGATGTAGTAGTAGGACTATAGCATACCAAATGAGGGTCATGAAGGGCTAATAAAGATAGCTGTGTTAAAACAACAAGGGATGTGAGTGTATATTTTGAGGAATACAAATAGGGTAGAAAGATGATGGAAAGTTATGGTGTCGATGATTGCATATATTCAAAATTTGCATAGGGAAAAATGTGTTCATGGAATTTAACATGTTTAGCAATATAAACCCGGTTGGATGATAGATTAAGACAACGATAACCTAAGTGCAAAGAGCTATAACTAAGAAAGACAGTAGATCAAAAATCTAATTTATGAGTATTGTAAGGGCGAAAAAAAAGAAAAATATAAATAACAAAAAATACAAAGAAAATTGTAATTAGGAACAGACTGAAACAAACATTCAAAAGGATATTTTCCATTCAAAATAGGAGTGGGCATACGATTAATTAAATGGACAGAATTTTCAAAAGCATAGCTTAGTATTTTAATAGAGCGTGACATTGAACAAGAAGTGTAAGCCTGTTTCAACAATGTGCCTATGACGATGCTCAATGGTGTCATTATGTTAATGAGTATCAGGACAAATTAAGCGATGATGAATGCTAATTTGTTTAAAATAAGTATTTAACTTTTTATACTCTTTACCCCAATCAGTTGAGACTGATTTATTTTTTATGGAGAACTGATGTTTAACATGAGCTTGAAATCATTGAAACATATTAAAGACATTAGATTTAGCAACCAGAGAAAATAACCAAATGTATTTTGTATGAGGATCTACAAAAATAACAAAGTAGTGGAAACCATCATAAAAAAACATGGGCCAAAAATCATTAAATAGCAATTCAAATGAAGTAGAGGTTTTGTGACATGTAGGCCCTAAAAAAAGGAAAGATTTTTCTAAAGAACATGCCTGACAATTAAAATGAGAATTTTTTGAAGTACAAGATACCTCTTTATTTGACATTAACAAACTTAAGATATGTGGACTAAGATGTCCATGATAATGATGTTAAACATCAACGGAGGTAGACAGACTGATAGACAATAATGTCTGAGGTAAAGATATTGCAGAATAGTCAGAGATAACATAAAGACAATTCTTACTCCGACTTGAAAGAAGCACGTTCTTGGTTAGCAGATCCTTGACATAATACACAAACGAGTGAAATTAAAAAAAGACATTATTTTCAAGATAAAATTTCTAAACAGATAATAAAAGCTTTTTAATATGGAGAACATATAGAATATTTGATAAGATAAATGTATGTTTTGGTGTGCAGATGATACAATGAGCAACACTCGATATACCAAGTCCTTTACCATCACCAACATGTAGTTGATTAGTGCCCAGATACAGTTCTGAATCAGTCATATTCATAAGATCAAGTATGGCATGTTGATTAGCACATATGTCAAGAAACCAAGTAACTAGAGTAATACTATGATGATTATAGAATGCTAAGTTAGCATTTGTTGGCACAGAATAATTCACCAACTATGGACACTAAAAAGTAGAATGTTCGAAACCATAACATAACTGACAATTGGTTTGGCGATTATTAGACCACTAATTATTGCAGGAAAAACGATTACCATGATGCCCATTCTAACAAGAATTATTGTTATAATTGTCACTATTTCCACAAGAATTATTGTTGTAATTGTTGTGGTTGTGGTGTCTTTATCCACGCCGAAACCTACCTCTAGAACCACGGTGAGAGAGTTGCCAAAACCACTCATTGATTGGCCATGAAACTGATGGGATTGACATTAAGCAAGGAAGGAAGAAGAGCTGCTGGACAAGGTAGGTAGTAGAGGGGCTGGAATGTTGGTCACAAGAGAAATTTTTTGAAGATATTCATTAGTAAGTAAATGGTTATACAACTCAGTATAAATAAGTGGCTCAATTTTGGTGGAGAGGCTAGTAACCAAGTCTTTTGAATCCTCCATAAAAACCCCTGAAAATATAGAGATTGAACTTTGCCAACGTAATGGGTTATCTAGCAGTAGCAAGCTCGTCAAAGAGAGATTTGGCCTTTTATAAATAGACATTGATTGTGTCTCACCTTGTAATAAGTCTTGGAAAGACCTATGAAGATGCATAATGCAAGAATTTGATGGTGAGGCAAGAGCTTGCTTAAAAGTCTGCCATATAAAGGACAAGGTGTGTCCGTTAATAACCAAGTGTAAGAGTTTAGTAGATAGAGAGGAAAAAAGACCACTTATAATCATATGATCTTATTGTTTCCATGATATAAATGTTGGATTGTGGACAAGAATAGCCATGAATGATGGTAAAAGATGAGAGGAAGAACATGGTAGAGATCCATCAACAAAAAAATAAATACCTTAGCCTAGGAGATAAGGTTTTATCTGCATCTTTCAATACAAGTAATTGTTATGAGATAGTTTTAAGGGAATAACCTACTTTGTGTGGACTAAGAGAACCACAAAATGAAGATGAGAACCAGGAGCAGAATTTGCAACAAGAGGGGCAGTCAATAAGAGTTCAACAAACTGAGGAGAAGAAAACACTAATGCTGATAATGGTAGCTGATGAAGCACAAAACTAGATATCATAATGGAAGAAGAATAAAACGTTGGTGTAGAAGCTTGCAATTGTGGTATGATTGATGAAGAAAGAGCCGTTGGTAGAACAATAGAGCAAAATGACATTGCAAATTTATCAACAGCAGAATCAAGTGCAGTGTTGATGTTTTGATTAGGACCCTTGAATAATATGTTTGTATAGATCTCTGGTACTAGATTGAGATAGAATAATGGTTTATAAGGCTTAAACAATTGTATTAGTCATCCTTTATATATATATATATATATATATATATATATATATATATATATATATATACAATTAGAATTGTATACAATATTAACAATGTGACTGTAAGGTAGCATGTTTTGCTATATAATTGTTTTTCTTATAATAATATCATATCCAATTAATAGAGCAGTTAAATGGCAATTAACACTTAGTCTCAATTTAGTCGATTTTACAAGACAAGACACAAAGTGTTATGGAGCTAATCATTCATAAAACTTGAGTGATTTTGAATGATTGAATTAACGTCATGATAAAATGATAAATGAAGCTTAATTTGCTCATCATTCCTCCTGTTTAGAAGAAGATTTGTATATTCACTAATATATTTTGATACTTCCTTTTTAACGGGAAAGATTTGATGGAAATTGATCAATTTGAGATTTATACGGGAAATTCAATTTTTTTTATATTATATTTTAAAGAAAGAATGAAAATATTTTTTTGTGTGAATATTATCTAGTACCGGGTAATGTGATATATTCAAAAACCTATAGTACTACAAGATTGTATAGATGATGAATAATACTTAATTAAACAGAAGTTCTCTGGCTTAAATAGTCATTACAGCTGGAACACAATGAAAAAGAAACAAACCACGTCTTCACATCCCGAAAACTATGGTAACTGAATGAATGACTTAGTCGTAGCTCCTGAAAGCTAGGAGTTTATTTAAATTAAATACTACTTGCATTAATAGGACTCTAACATATCCTCCCTTAAACTGCACTTGCTGAAAACAAGTCAGTTTACATACTTCATGCTTTGAACTCCCAGCATATTACATAGCTTCAAAAACGATTCAAGCTTGAACGGCTTTGTTATGATATCTGCCATCTGCTCACTAGTGGCATAATGTACTAACTCCACAACACCTTCCTTAACCAAGTCGCGTAAGAAATGAAACTTTATATCGATGTGTTTGGTTCTTCCATGAAGAACTGGATTTTTTGATAACTTGATTGTTGAACTATTATCACAAAAAATCTTGACACACTTACATGAAGAAAAACCGAGACTGTTGAGTACTATTTTCATCCAAATAATGTGACAAGCACATGCTGCAGCGACTACATATTCTGCTTCAGTGGTGGAAAGAGTTACTACAGGTTGTTTTCTTGAGCTCCATGCAACTGCACCACAACTTAGAAGAAACACATATCCAGAAGTGCTTCTTCTATCTTTTGTATCACCCGCATAATCACTGTCAGTATAAGCCTCAAGATTATCAGAACTGCTCTCATAATTCATTCTCAAGCTCCCCACATTCTCAGCACCTCTTTTATAGAATACTCCTAAGTTTACAGTCCCCTTCACATACCTAAGGACCCGTTTTGCTGCAGATATATGAGATACCTTGGGTCTGTCATGAATTTACTCAACATGCAAACAACAAACATTATTTCTGGTCTTGTTACTGATAGATATATTTGGCTGCCAATTATCTGCTTGAACAGTGTCGAGTTTATACTGGCTTCTCCACTGTCTTTTACCAATTTCGTGCCTGACACAATGGGATTTTTCACAGGATTGCAGCTTCCCATTCCAAATATTTCCAAAACTTCCCCAACATACTTCATTTGGCATAAATGAATCCCTTCACCACTCTGATGAACCTCAACTCCCAAAAAGTATTTCATCTTCCCCAAGTCACTCATGTCAAACTCTAGCTTTTTGACTTCTTAAACTTCTCACATAATTCAACATCATTCCCTGTATAAATTAAATCATCCATATAAAGACTAATGATTAAGAATTTACCGTCAGCTTCATGTTTGAGGAACAGTGTATGCTCGTGACTGCATTTCTTAAAGCCCTCTTTTATGAAGAATCCTTCGATTCTGTTATACCAGGCTCTTGGAGCCTGTTTCAAGCCGTAAAGAGCTTTCTTAAGCTTCAAGACTTCATGCTTTTTGCCTTTATGAACATATCCTTCTGGTTGCTCTACGTATACTGCCTCCTTCAATTCCCCATGAAATGCACTCTTGACGTCTAGCTAGAAAACAATCCATCCTTTCTGCGCTGCCAAAACCAGGATCAATCTTATAGTGTCCCAACGAGCCACAGTTGCAAAGACTTCACTGTAATCAATCCCATACCTCTAAGCATAACCTTTGACTACCAAACGTGCTTTGCATTTATCCACTTCTCCTTTTTCATTCAACTTCGTTCTAAAAATCCATTTGACACTGATTGTCTTTATCCCTTTCGGCTGACTTACAAGTTCTCATGTCTTATTCTTTTCTATAGCTTCAATTTCCAAATCCATCGCTTCCCTTCATTTTTGTTCTTTTACTGCTTCCACAAAGCATATTGGATCATCATTACCATAAAACAAGCCAAGTTTGACTCTTCAGGAATACCATCTCCACTGACATAGTCTTCCATCCATATCTTCACTTTCTATCTCGCCTGTATGTGGACCCGTAGAATCATTGTCTCTTCTCAACTCTTCTGTACCTGGACCAGCTTCTTCTACATGTTCATTGTTGCTTTCTTCTTCATCATTGTTGCGATGTCGCGGTCGCACAAATTAATTACCCTAGCTTCAAACACAACACACAAGATAGTATAGAGCAAGCAAGGGGTCGATCCCACGAGGAAGATTCAAGTTAGATTTTTATGCTAGATGATATGTAATTTGGGGGGGGTTTGGACGTTATCTAGGCTAAAGCAAAAGAAAACAGAAAACTATCAAACTAAATTTAATAAAATCAGAAAATTATCAAGAGAACAAACCTTGGTCACAAGCACACATCCACCTACAGAAATCAGAATTGATCATGGAAACGAAACATCAATTTATATTCTGAATATTTATCTCTTCTTAACATTGGTTAGTTAACGGATCCGCCGTATAACTAGCCCTAACCATCAAACAACCACAGTGTCCGCACTAGTAATTTAATTCAATGGCAGCCTTAAGAACTAGATAAGTTGATTAATCAAGAAAACATAACTGTTCGCAGTCTATGTTTGATTTGATTGAATGTTCTCCCTAAGATTAATAACGTAGATCCACCACAATTATTAAACTCAGTTGCTTCACAAGTTCATATACCACAACTCTGGTTTTGATATCAAACTTAACAATAGATTGTCTACAATAATAACTTAGAGTCCGCTCTAGCAATTAAAATAAACAATCATAGGAAAAATAAGCATAGGAGAACAAACATATTCATCATATAAACTGAAAAGAAAAGGTAAAATAAATCTCACAGTTCTTGAAATCCGAAGGTTTCCGTGTCCTTGCAACCAAGAAAAAGTGTTTAGCCTTGCATGTTTGTTGAACAACTAATCAAAAAGAAGGAAGAATGCATAATTTAGGGTTTCTTAGAGGAAGGGGGCGTTTTTCTCTCCTTGGCTGGCTGCCCCACTTCTCTTCTCTCATTCTTTTTATATCCTAGGAAACCCTAGGTCTCTATTTTACAAAATAGTCCTCCATTAAGTAGACTGTTTACATTTAAGTACTTCAATAACTATTTTCCTAAAAAAGAAGAAATAGCCTTGCATGAAATCTTCAAGCTTTGACTTAGAGGAGCTAAATTGCTGAAATAAAAACTTGGATATCGGTTTAGATGCTTCGGAACGTAATTTGGACTCGTTTCTTCACGAAACCTGTTTGCTGGCAGAATTCAGATGTCATCTTTGAAAAATCATATCTCCCTCATATGACATCGTTTTTGGCTGAAATTTTGAGCGTTTATGTAACTTTGAGTCATGAATCCAAAAAAATTGAGTTTGCATCAATTGGACTTCTGTAGCTCCAGATATTCAAGTTGGAATGGCCGAAGGTCAACACTGGCAGATTGCGAGATTTGACTTTGAAGGCTGCGATTTCCATGCTCTTCCTTATTTTATTTTCTTGCCTTAGATTTCCAGAAAGGTATGGATGTTACCTTTTTAATTCCACTGGAATCACTTCATTTCAACCTCTAGAGCTCACGCTCTGCACAAAACATCGACTGAAAGTCAAATCTGCCAATTATCTCCAATTTACTCCTTTTTGCATCTTTCATCCAAAAGTGCCTTCTAAACATAAAACAAAGAATATCAAGGCATTTTATATATAAAACATAGGCAAAATACTAGTTAAATGTGGATGAAACTATTGAATAATATGGTTGCATCAAATACCCCCACACTTACCTCTTGCTCGTCCTCGAGAAAGGATAGGTAAAACCAAGTTGAAGTTAAATTAAATGAAATCATTATGACTAATCTTCTAATCTCCCATCAATATCCAAGAATATATGCATTATAAACAAGAACACAATTAAGAAGGATAAAGAGTATAAATTTTCATGAATTTATTTACATGCAAACTTCAAAACTTAATTAATCGTCGGGATTAAAATGAAATCTATGCCATGCCAAAGTGATAGGTCCTCTCATTGATATACACTCCAACACTCACGTGTTTAGGGCTTATGTGTTTAAATCTCTCAAATTCAATCAATGAATATGTTCTACTATAAACTTGCTCTTCAATCTCATCTCCATTAATAACATATTACAAACAATGCATGAATCAAAAGGTCGTATTTTCAGGTTGTAATGGGGATAAGGTAAAGGTGAGGTAAAAGAGAGTAAAAGAAAAAGGTTCAAACCAAAGAAAGTAGAACATTCTGAAAAATGATATTTCAAACAAGATATTCCATCAAAGCACATAAATTTTCCATCTTTAATCACCAATGCTTAACTTCTTTTGATTTCAAGCTTTTTCAATATAAAATCTTAAGAACATAAAGGAACATTTTTTTTCTTTTTCCTTTTCTTTTCTTTTTTCTATTTTTTTTTTACCTTTGGCAACTTTGTCCATCTTTTCATCAAACATCACTTCTTCTTTCTTTTCACATAATTTCCAACCATAATTCCATGAAATATCACTAGTATATGCTCTACTAATCCTTGGCCAAGGGAAAAGGAAAACATATATAAAGTTAAGGCTTATACATGGATAAAGCAAAGAAAAGATAAACAAGCTCAAAAGGGGTTTACTAAGGATAATATGCTTTAGGTTGGCTTTTTGGCTCAAGTGGTTAAAATTCCTAATGCCTTTATCATCTTTATGTATGTATGTAATATGAATGTAATCTCAACAAGATATGAAGCAAGTTCTAAAGATACATATCATTGAAAGAAGGCACAATCAAAGAATATAATGTTGAAGGCTCTAAAGCTTGCATTGGTATAACACTATAAAGTCAATATGGCATATTCTCAAAGTCAATCCCTAAACCAATTAAACCTTAAAACTTGCATGCACACTCCTTCATTCGATTTATATCTTCATCTATCTCAACTAATTCTCATACATAATACTCATATTCTCAAAAACCAATGGGAGTTCAAAAGATCAAATATAATTTTTTTTTTTTTGAAAAATAACAAAGAAAACCAAAATTAGAAAACCAACATTCTCCCAATACCCCCACACTTAAAACATAACATTGTCCTCAATGTTGAAATAAAAGAAAAGGAATATTGGAGAATGACAAAAATAAAGTAAAATGTGAAAAATAAAAGACAAGGGAAAAAGAAAGCAAATCTGTTTTTTTTTTTTTTGTGTGCTGGGTTGCCTCCCAGTAAGCGCTTTTGTTTTATGTCATTGGCTTGACATATGGCATGCTCATTCTTCATAGATTGGTTCAGCTAACTCTATAGAAGCGGTGAGTTCTACCGTCCAACCTTCATAGAAAGGTTTCAAACGATGCCCATTGACCTTGAGTACTTTGTTGGTTTCTAAACTTGTAATTTCAACTGCACCATAAGGAAAAACATTAGAAACAACAAAGGGTCCAATCCAACAAGAGCGCAATTTTCCAGGAAAAAGTTTCAAACGCGAATGATAAAGAAGGACTTTCTCTCCAACATGAAACTCCTTTCTTGTAAGCATTCGGTAATGAAGATTCTTAGTCTTTTCTTTGTAAATCCTAGCATTCTCATAAGCATCATTTCGTATTTCTTCCAATGTAATTCCAATCTTTTTGGGCACCAAAAGGATAGGCGCCACCCATTCATTGTCTATGATGGGGTGAATGACTCCTGCATCATGGGGAACAGTTTGCAAAGCTTGCAAAGCCAATGCTGATTCATGCATGTTTTGGGGAACACATATATACCTGTCCATCTCTTCTATCTTGGTAAAATCATAGCCATAGCTCAAAGTTACGCTTAATCCATCCTCACTATCAAAATCACAAACTTGCTGCACACACTTATCAACTTGGTCATAACATGTGATAGAATAAACATTGCTATAAGGATATTTCATTGCATCATGAAAATTAAATTCAATCTTTTCATCTCCTACTTCTATAGACAAAGTATCCTTACCACAATCTATCCTTGTATTGGCAGTTTTCAAGAATGGTCTCCCAAACAATATAGGAGTGCTGTTTGATGAATCACAAGAATCATGTTCCATATCAAGAATATAAAAGTCGCATGGAATGACCAAACTATCAATCTTAACTAGGACATCTTCTATCACACCAAGTGGGTAAACAAAACTACGATCCGCAAGTTGTATTACAATGCTAGTTTTATTCAAAGGCTCAAGACTAAGAGAATCATAAACATGTTTGGGCATAACACTAATGGATGCACCTAAATCGCATAAAGCTCTTTTAAAACTAGCATTACCAATAACACATGGGATAGTAAACGCACCTGGGTCTTTTTGTTTTAAAGACAGATACAACTTCACCCATACTTACCGTTTCATGACCTTTCAGTTTGAAAGCTCTCTTGGTAGTACACAACTCCTTCAAGAATTTTGCATACTTGGGAATTTGCTTGATAGCATCAAGCAAAGGAATGTTGAGTTCTACTTTCTTGAAAACCTCTAAAATCTCTTTTTCTTTGTCGTCTTTCTTTGACCTAGAAGAACTCACAGGAAAGGGCGGAATTGTTTTAAAACTGGAATTAATTGAGTGAGGAGTTACCTTTGGAGTGTTGGTCGATGTTTCAGTTTGTAGAGGAGGAGGATGTTCGTTCTTTGTACTCAATTTGGTTTCTATCTCTTCTTCTTCCTCCATCTCAATTTGTTTTGACCTTTTCTCTTCAAGTTCTTTCCCACTTCATAGCATGATCACACTAACATTCTCTATTGGATTCAATGCTTGGGAGGGCAACTTTCCATTCATTTGTGCTTCCAATTTCCCCACACTTGAAGCTACTTGCCCCATTTGCTTCTCCAAGTTGTGAATACTTGACCTTGTTTCCTGTTGAAAAGACATGACATTTTGTTGCAAGGTAACAGTATTAGAAGCCAAAGTTTTCATCATCTCACGAAGATCATCATTGGATGATGACCCCATAACATTGGAGTTTGTGTATGGAGAGGGTTGTCTTGCTTGATAATTTTGTTGGGGCTGAAATCCATGGGGATGGAACTGTCGGCCTTGATTGCCTTGTTGGGATGGGTTGCCGTAGCGTAAGTTGGGATGATCTCTCCATCCGGGATTACCCACAAATTAATTACCCTAGCTTCAAACACAACACACAAGATAGTATAGAGCAAGCAAGGGGTCGATCCCACGAGGAAGATTCAAGTTAGATTTTTATGCTAGATGATATGTAATTTGGGGGGGTTTGGACGTTATCTAGGCTAAAGCAAAAGAAAACAGAAAACTATCAAACTAAATTTAATAAAATCAGAAAATTATCAAGAGAACAAACCTTGGTCACAAGCACACATCCACCTACAGAAATCAGAACTGATCATGGAAACGAAACATCAATTTATATTCTGAATATTTATCTCTTCTTAACATTGGTTAGTTAACGGATCCGCTGTATAACTAGCCCTAACCATCAAACAACCACAGTGTCCGCACTAGTAATTTAATTCAATGGCAGCCTTAAGAACTAGATAAGTTGATTAATCAAGAAAACATAACTGTTCGCAGTCTATGTTTGATTTGATTGAATGTTCTCCCTAAGATTAATAACGTAGATCCGCCATAATTATTAAACTCAGTTGCTTCACAAGTTCATATACCACAACTCTGGTTTTGATATCAAACTTAACAATAGATTGTCTACAATAATAACTTAGAGTCCGCTCTAGCAATTAAAATAAACAATCATAGGAAAAATAAGCATAGGAGAACAAATATATTCATCATATAAACTGAAAAGAAAAGGTAAAATAAATCTCACAGTTCTTGAAATCCGAAGGTTTCCGTGTCCTTGCAACCAAGAAAAAGTGTTTAGCCTTGCATGTTTGTTGAACAACTAATCAAAAAGAAGGAAGAATGCATAATTTAGGGTTTCTTAGAGGAAGGGGGCGTTTTTCTCTCCTTGGCTGGCTGCCCCACTTCTCTTCTCTCATTCTTTTTATATCCTAGGAAACCCTAGGTCTCTATTTTACAAAATAGTCCTCCATTAAGTAGACTGTTTACATTTAAGTACTTCAATAACTATTTTCCTAAAAAAGAAGAAATAGCCTTGCATGAAATCTTCAAGCTTTGACTTAGAGGATCTAAATTGCTGAAATAAAAACTTGGATATCGGTTTAGATGCTTCGGAACGTAATTTGGACTCGTTTCTTCACGAAACCTGTTTGCTGGCAGAATTCAGATGTCATCTTTGAAAAATCATATCTCCCTCATATGACATCGTTTTTGGCTAAAATTGTGAGCGTTTATATAACTTTGAGTTATGAATCCAAAAAAATTGAGTTTTCATCAATTGGACTTCTGTAGCTCCAGATATTCAAGTTGGAATGGCCGAAGGTCAACACTGGCAGATTGCGAGATTTGACTTTGAAGGCTGCGATTTCCATGCTCTTCCTTATTTTATTTTCTTGCCTTAGATGTCCAGAAAGGTATGGATGTTACCTTTTTAATTCCATTGGAATCACTTCATTTCAACCTCTAGAGCTCACGCTCTGCACAAAACATCGACTGAAGGTCAAATCTGCCAATTATCTCCAATTTACTCCTTTTTGCATCTTTCATCCAAAAGTGCCTTCAAAACATAAAACAAAGAATATCAAGGCATTTTATATATAAAACATAGGCAAAACACTAGTTAAATGTGGGTGAAACTATTGAATAATATGGTTGCATCAATCATCATAGTCACTGATTTCCCTATCATCACTATCTTCCCAAGTAAAAACATCATTTTTTACTTCATCAATACTCTACATCCAATTCCAGCTCTCATTTTCTTTAAACACAACATCCCTACTAATGATCACTCTTTTGGCATCAGGATCATAAAGCCTATAGGCTTTAGATTCATCACTAACACCAAGAAACACACATCTATGACTCTTCTCATCTAACTTAGCTCTTTTCTTGTCATGAATATGTACGTTAGCAATACAACCGAAGACCCTGAAGTATTTGACATTTGGTTTTTCTCCACTCCAACACTCTTCAGGAGTCATTCCTTTCACGGCCACAGTCAAACTTTTATTCAATATATGTAATCCCCATGTAACAGCCTTTGGTAAACAAAGTGTAGGCATTTCCTTTTCTGAAAGCAAGCATTTAACCATGTTTAATATTGTTCGATTCTTACGTTCTGCCACTCCATTTTGTTGAGGAGTATAGGCAGCAGTAAGTTGCCTCTTAATACCATTATTGACACAGAACACATTGAACTCCATAGAAGTGAACTCACCTTCCCTATCCGTTCTTAAACAACTTATATTACACCCTGACTCTTTCTTAACAAGTTGTTTGAATACTTTGAACATTGAAAATGTTTAACTCTTTTCAGCTAAGAAATAAATCCAAGCTTTTCTACTGAAGTCATCAATAAAGCACAGTAAGTACCTTTTAAGACTATTTGATGTTGGAGTGATTGGACCACACAAGTCGGCATGTACTAGCTAAAGTTTCTTTGAAGCCCTCCACTGACTCTTCTTAGGAATGGTTGTTCTATGTTGTTTTCCATGATAACACACTGCACATGCTTTGTTTGTGACTTTAAGTTGAGGAAGTCCTTTAACAAGTTGCTTGTTCTCCAAAACTTTCAGGCTTTTGTTGTTCACATAACCATAACGACAATGCCACAGTTCTGTTAAGTCATTTTCCATTGCTATTAAACATCTTGAAGGCTGAGTAATCATAGTGGCTTGTAAGACAAACATTCTGTTCGCAGCCATCAGAGTTTGCATAATAAAGCCTCTTGTAGGATGAGATATTTTACAAGCTCTATCTTTCATGACAATGGCTAGCCCTCGCTCTTGAAGTTGACCTATGCTCAATAAATTAGTGTTAAGCTCAGGAATGTAAATCACATCTCGTATCACTTGAGTTAAGCCTTCAGTTTCAAGCTTAAAGTTCCCTTTTCCCATCACCATCATCCTTGCACCATTGCCTAATTTCACTTGCATTCTTGTCCTTTACGTAAGCCATCAGTAAAAGTTCTTCCTCCTCATCTAACTTAGCATAATTTGCATCTTTTTCCCAACTAGGACATTCATTTTGAAAATGTCCTAGTTTATGACATTTGTAGCACTCTACAGTGGCTTTGTTGAAGCTTTGTCTTCCTCTGCCACGTCCACCTCGCCAAATTCCTCTTCCCCTTCCTCTTTATAATTTGTCTTCATGAGTGATCTTTGTCGCACCCGACATCGCGGCGGCCTTAAAAATAATTATTTCATGGAAAAGAACGGATTTCTGGCATCTTGTTCTTTGATGGTGAATGGTCTTTGTTTAAGGAGTCGCCACCTAGTATTATGGTCACTAGGAACCCTAACTGGTCAACAGAGATTCTATGGTTCGGGACTGGTTACGTAAAAGGGAAGATATTATCACCCCTTAAACGTTCTGCCTGAGGCAGACTGCATTGCTAGTTTTGTCTCAAATTGCTAAACATTTATTATTTTATGTTATGATGATTTTGCTCATAATATTCCTGACTCTGTCGCCAGTGAATATTCAACTACGGATACCTCCAACTCTGGCGTTGGTAAATATTACGCAGTTATAAAACAAAATAAATTTAAATCCATATTTTTAATATTCCTGACTCTGGCGCCAGTGAATAAACAAATAAAATAAATTTATTTTTACGCATGCACATTCCTTTTTTATTTTTCTAGTTAAATAAAATAAAATACAATGAAAGAATAATATAAATTTAAACCGGTATTTTTATTCCTGACTCTGGCGTCAGTGAATAAACCAATAAATTTATATTGTTTTTTTATTTTATTCATGCATACATACTTTTTATTTTTTATTTTTTTAACCTTTTTTTTGTTTTTAAATTTTTTTATAGCTCAGCCAGCCCGGCTGGGCTCAGCAGCACTGTGCAAGTGAATTAAAATTCACTTGCACAGTGTAAAAGACGCTGAATTGAAAAGGAGAGCTTGCTTACCTGGTCTGCGAGGCGATGGAGACGGTGGCGAAGCTTTGGCTGGCCGACTACATCCTCTACTCTTCTCCTTCTTCGGCTTTCCTTTGTTTCCTTTTGATTCTGTGCCCGTATACTTTAGTTTTCCCGCAGCTCCTGAGATGACGAAGGAAACAATAATGAAGAGCCGGTTTATTGTGATGTTCTTTGAATGAATACTGGTCTTTCCTTTGTTTGCAGGGACAAAAACAGTTTCAAAGATAATTCTTGTCACTGTGTGTGTGTGCTGCCCTTTTTCTCCCTTGCTCTCTGCGTTTTTATTTCTGCGTGTCTCTCTGTTCTATTTTTTTTTGTGTGTCTTTTAGGGTTTTCTCTCTAATCGTTCTCCCCTCTTCCCCCTTTCTTTCCCCCTTTTTTCATACCCTGAGATCTGTATTTATAGTGCTAGAGTCCCTTCGCTTGTGAGAAACCAAGTTTCAATCAAACTCATTCTCTTTTTTGAAGTTTGAATTTGATTAAGAATCAAATTTGAAAGCGGATAACTATCATTATCTTAAAGACAAGGATTATCTCGAAGATAAAGATTATCTTGAAGATAGGGATTATCTTGAAGATAAAGATAAAATGATAAAAGCACATTGTAGTCCTTAATTTTCACGGAAGTTGACAAATCACACTTTTCATTGAAATAAATCTCTGATCTTTTAATTTTTCATTTTAAACCCTGTAAAAATTAAATTAAAAGTCAAAGGGCCAAAATTGGGTTATGACAATCTTGAAGACTTGTTCTTCTTCACCTTGACTCTTCATTCGTTGCTCATGCACAAAAAGGCTGCTTTGGAGTTCGTCAATGGTCATCGTAGGCATGTTGTTAGATTCTTCAATTGAACATACTACATAATTGAATTTGAAAATCATTGATCGAATAATCTTTTCATTAATTATTGTTTCATTTATATTTTCTCCATGAGCCTTCATTTTGTTGGCTATGGATAAAACATGAGCAAAATAAGTATTCACTGATTCTCCTTCCTTCATGCGAAGAACTTCAAAGTCACATCGTAATGACTATAGCTGTGCCCTTTTAACCCGTGTTGAACCTTGAAACTTTTGCTTCATAGAGTCCCAGATTGTCTTTGAGGAACTTCTATCAAGACTGGTCTCAAGCATATCTCGTTCGATTGCTTGATAAAGAAGATTCTTTGCCTTCAAGTCCTTTAGCTTGTTTTCTTCATGCTCCTTTCTTTGAGCATCGGTGAGTTGAGTACTTTCTGTCACCACTGATGAAAAAGATCATGCTTCCCCTGCAACATGCACCATGACGCCACGATCCACAACATTCTAATATTCTTTAGAACGAAGCAGATTTTCTATCAGTTCAACCCAATGATCATAGTGCCCTATAAATTTAGGCACATAACTAGTGCTGCTTCCTTCTGCCATTGAAAGAAAAGGAAAAAACTCCCAAACTCTTGTTCACTCTTGTAATCCCAGTTAGGCCCGTTAAAGGTTCTGATACCAATTGTGATATATTTAAAGACCTATAGTACTACAAGATTGTATAGATCATGAATAATACTTAATTAAACAGAAGTTTGTTGGCCTAGATAGCCATTACAGCTGGAACACAATGAAAAAGAAACAAACCACGTCTTCACATCCCGAAAACTGTGGTAACTGAATGAATGACTTAGTCGTAGCTCCTAAAAGCTAGGAGTTTATTTAAATTAAATACTACTTGCATTAATAGGACTCTAACATGTAAGTGGGGTATATTGAAAAACGTGTGTGCTTTTTTTTAAAAAATTCTTAACTATGTTCTTCACAAGATTCATGCTAGAGTAACAAGTCTTTTTTTAGGCTAAACAATAACAATGATACTTGGTTTATTGTCCATTATACTGTGGATTTTACTTTAAGGAATGTATTAATTCTAGTTGTACGTTTAAATTGATGATAATTATTTGAAATATATGATTCCAAAAAAGAACAAAACAACAACCAAATTCTGTGAATGAGGACAGACATCCACTTGTAAATTAAATTTCTCAAAATAAAATGCTAATATTTATAAACATCATTCATTGGCTTCCAACTTGAACTTTATTGCTTGATAATTTGAGGTGACCCACAAACAAAATCATGACACTGTTGACCCGTAATGCACCTTGAAAAGTTTTCCGGCAATATTTAGGATAGTGCAGACGAGAAATTTAACGTAGAAAATAAGTGTAACTACAACTTTTATGCACCTGCTGAGGCCACTGGGTTTGGAAGCTGGATATTATAGCCATCTTTTCAGAACAGACTTGTTGTATATATGGAGAAGATTTTGAGATTTTCTTTCGCAATTAGAATAATGGGGACCAACAATGAACAATCAAACTCAATGTTATATGCCAAAGATAGAGCGCAATGGGGAGTATAAATTGCTCAGTGCCAAGTGACACCTGGTGATTTCACATGCTGAGACGACCTGTCGTTTTCTGTGAGCTCCATGAGGACAAATTTTGGAATCTGATGCAGTGGAGATAGAGATACTTCCGGTTTCTCATTCTGACTGTGGGCCCAGCCCATCTTGTGGTGCCCTCGGTTTGCTATTCCTTTTAGATTTCCATCTTCTCATGTTTTTTCACCAATAAGAAGAGTTCGTAGAAAGAGACATCTAACTGAGTAAATCAACAACATAAAATCTTAAGTCTATTGTTCTTTTTTTTCTTTTTTTTAATTTTAGCTAATTAAAGCAGATTAATAATAATAAAATGTTGGGTGCTTGCTCGAGGCATCATGGTCTTTGATGCAAAAGAAATGGTTTTCTAATTTCCAATTTTCGTTATTATACTTGAAGCTCCATAATTAAAATAAGGTACTTCAAGTAAGGATTAATAATAATAATAATAATTAAAGTGGCAAATCACTTCATCCAAAAGTACTCCATGCTAGTTACCGTTTCCTAAAGGTGGATGTAAAAAAAACTAAAAATCTTCTTGGAAATAAATACAGTAAAAAAGGAAGGTAATACATTCCCTGTCAAGTCCCACACTATGCTTCGAGTTGTACATTACAGTGATCGATCATAACTTGACGTGTCAGGGTGCCTCTGGTACGTTGCATGCCTGACTTCATCCCGTGCTAGGACAGAAAATGAAGTCTGATGGGTCATACATGAGACATATAAAAAAACAAAATAGAAGTTTTAGCTAGCAATGTGAAATTTGATTTAAAAATATTTATATTTAAAAAAAAAGGATACTTATCACTTCAAACTACCTCTCAAGGTGGTCCTTCTTCTTCATGCTTCGACACATTTGAGCTTCGGATCATGCTGGTTCTATAAGCTTAAGTGCCGTGTGTTTTAATGAGTATTTGATAGGAGTACAATGACATGGGAAGTAGATTTTATTTTATTCTACGTGCAGATTTTTGTAATAATTTATGCTACTAATTACTCTCTATTATATTTTGAAGGTTCGAAAGTCTAATTTTGCAGCGGGCAACCACTGTCTCTTCAAAAAAAAAAAAAAAGGAAAATGGTCACAACCTCCTTGTAATTGCTGAGTTACATTACAGAGTACGAAATTCAGCTGTCTGCTAAGTGGCCCAGAATATCTGCTTGTAGGGCTTAAAACTTGAAGCTTTGAAGATGCGAAATATGATGCATTGAATATAATGGCGCGGTGATCTCTCAAACTGAAGTGGTAGCTGTATGATATAAACACAGTTCTTCAACCTCCATAGCAGAAATAGGCAAATAGCAATCAAAAGTTGACGGTAAAAGCAATATGGAAATATCAGATATAGCAACAAGCAGAACCAAGACATAACTAATTAACAGCAGCAATGCCTACAGAAAAGTAATTGAAGTTTTCTATGTATTTTCTTTCAAACAACTGGAAATACCAATTTATATTTAAGTTGTTGAAACCTTTAATGTGTACACCAAGTGCTCAATTGATACATTATGGCCCATGCATAAATTATTGCCAAAAAATCCACATTCTTGCCAACCCTAATCGTAAAGTTTGATTGAACAAAAACTAAAAGAAATTTATCCTTCCAGGGACCACATTCCCAGTCCTTAATTAGATGTACGTAAATGTAATTAATTGAGCTTCTTTGCCAACAAAAGGAATGCCATCAATGCAAGGAGGCCAATCTTGCTGACTCGCACACACGTATTTTGGTCAGGCCAAAATTAATACATTTTGTTAGCTGCAATAAGTTTTCACTTGGTGTTAGAACAGACCAAACTGAAATAATGTTGATGTTAACTATGTTAGTTAGTTAGCTGGAGGCTCTTTCCTTCTCCTTTAATCTCAAAGCTATTTCATAAGAAAAAATTCAGGTTGTTTTCTGCAGGACATGTAATAAAACTGATCGTTTCTTGATAAATTTATTTCTTTAACAAAACCCCATTCGCATAGCTTTGTTGCAACAACGATTTTATTGTCAGCATAACTAGTAGCTTTGACAAGAATATGGTAAATCCTAGGAAACATAATGTTAAAAAGTCCCCCCTAGCTGGCTACTATAGGTGATAAATAACCTCAGATAAGCTGCATTGTTTGATTGTCTGATAAAAAGCTAAGGTGTTATTGTATTTTTAATTATTGGTCTATCTAAGGTTTAAGAAAAGTCCTTCTCAGCAAAAAGATTCTTATCTTATCGAGTAAAAACATAATTATTCTAACGTCAATAATAAAACAAACTTCCTTTTTAATATCGAGAATATGTTTTATGTATAAATTCATAATCCAGATACTAAAAGAAAAGAAACTAAATATTTTTGGGTATGTTTAAAATAGTGACTTAGTTCTCTTGGCTTTAATAAATTGATTATTAAAGCCAAAATGCATGCTAAAATATATATTTTTTTTTGTTGTATGAAAATACGATGTGATGATTTTTTTCTTGTCTTTGAGAGACTTGGTCGTATGCATGAAAAAAAATATTTTTTTTGTTTTATAATTTTTTGCAATGTTTTGACGAAAACTGGGTATTTTAATATCAGATTTGTATCTTTACAGTATAAAAATACAAACCAATATTACGCAAAATACATAGAAAAATACACGAGAAAATCAAAAATGTTTTTAGAAAAATTTTTTGGATTTTTTTTTTAAAAATTAAAAACATTATAGGGCCGGGCTGGTGTGAACAATAGCTAGGACGTGAATTATAATTCACGTCTACTATTCACTCAGTGGATAGCGAAGAAAAGAAAGAAGAAGAAGAAGAAAGGGAAGGGGAAGGAGGCCGACCTGCGGTGGAAGCTTGGGTGCGATGAGGAGGTTTGGCCGGTGGCTTAGTAGGCTTCGGTGGAGGGAATGGTGGCTGGTGTAGGTTGCTGGTGAAGGAAGAAGAAAAGTTGCAAATGAGAGAGGCTCGGTGGTCGCGGTGGCTGTTCTGCCACTAGTAAGGATTTGAGTTCGTAAGGAGGCTACGTCGCCTTCTGTTGGTGGAGGAGAAAGGTGTATATGGGGGTTTCAAGGGCTGAAGACACGGTGGAGAGAGAAGGAAGGGAGGAAAATGTTGGCTGGAACCGCAAATGGTTGGTTTTTTGGCTGACTTTGGACCAAAATTTCTCCACCTGGAGCATGAAGATAAAATCTATTTATAGGCAGTGGAAGATGGACACATTGTATCTTTTGGTGCAAAATCTCAACCTTTGGTTCGACCCAAAAGCATCCCAACCATTGGCTCAAAGTAGCAATGATGAATTATCAGTTTTGTGCAGGAAAAATAGTTTGTTGGGTTGGCCATTTTAGGGTTGTGCCATCACCTTTACAACCTCGATTAGCCCGAACGGCTTACACTTTTGTGTAGTCGAGTGTCAGAGTATCATTTGAGTGCAAGTTTTATTTAATTTGGGGAAGAAAATAGGCGTTAAATGTCTTGGGAAGGAGACCCCTCGGGCAACCTCTTTGAAGAAGAAGATGAACAGTATTTCTGCCAATTACGCTTTAGTCCTTTAATTTGTGATTTATCTCTAATTAAACCCCTGATTAACTTCAATTCAAACCCAGATTTCAGTGTCTATTCTAATTTGGTTCTTGGTTTTGAATTTATTTCATCAAGTCCTCAATTGGCCATTACACTTCAATATTTATGCAATTAAGCCCCTGATTTAACTAAATCAACTCTTAAAAATTATAATTGACCCCTAAACTTTAATTTCTTCCTATTAAAGCCAAAATTGACTTAAAAAATCAATTTTTCTTGAAATCAAATCCTCTATAAATTCAATTAAACCTACAATAAAATTTAATTGAGTCTATAAACATCTGATTTTGGACATTTCTTCCTCAAATTAAATTTTTTTTTATCAACAGGGCTCTCATCAGTCAACGATATGCTGTAAAATTTCAATCTTTGTATTTTTGAACCTCCTCAACCAAATTCTAGCCATTTTCTAGGCGCTCTGGCATCCTCCTCTCACTGTTATTATTTTTTAGGATTTTTTTAGTCCGAATATATTTTTGATTTTTTGGAAGAGAAAAAGTGAATTTGAGGAATAACCCAAAAATAGGTTATGACAATTGCAACGAGCCACCATGTTTTTTCAATCTCAAAGGGCTGCCCGGCACTGTTCCGATTTTTTTTGGGATTTATTTTGTAAATTTCAAATTGTTCAATGTACTGATTGTTTAGTTTTTGAATTTTTATAGTTTATAGCGTGCAAATATGGATGTAAAAGGAAAAGAAATAAAAAAGCAAAATATAGTGAAAGTGGATGTGTGTGTTTGTATTTTTTTTTATACATGTCGTTTTATGATAAAATCGCAAAGAGTAAAGAAGAATTTAATATTTTGATCAAATCATGGTTAAGGATTATGAACTTACATGTAAGTCGTATTTCTAATATTCGATGAAAAGATAAAATTTTTAAAACTTCTTTAACACATCAAATCACGAAGCAGCTTACCTTAGGTAGGGTGCGTTAGGGGTGCTAATACATTTCCTAGTCACAACCAGTCCCTTACCAGTGGATCTCTGACAAGACTAGTAACTAGAGTTTCCTAGTAACCTTTAATCAAATACTAGGTGGAGACTCTCAATAACTCAACAAAGATCAATCAAACGAATGGAATGAAAAATTGCCAACAGACGCCACGCGGGGACGTGCGATAAAGCTGAGAGAAATCAATGAGATTGTGAGTAAATTAATTAGATAAAGATCTCTAATCAATTTCTTACCATCAAACGAATTTAATATTGAAAGCAATTCTCATTTACTCGGCCGTAGCCTTCAGAGTAAAATCTGTGAAATTATTCTAAGCAAACATTCAAAAGCTTAACAATTTAACTTAGTTTATTCTTCCTTAATAAATCAAGATGAGAGTTGCAACAATCAAATTAATTCCTTCGCTTCTTACTCTAATTCCTAACAACAATTATGAATTGAAAGAAACTAGAAAGCATGCATGCCATCTCAAAATAATTCACTAAATTTGAATAACAATCAATAACATAATTCCGAACAAGGAAAAATAATACTTAAATTTGAAAGAATTACAATTATAATATTACTTCTCATAACTTGCTAATGGAGATAGTGTGTATTCCGTTTGAACCGAAAGCTAAATTTTAGTTCATAGCTACTGGAAAATTGACAAAAATAAAGAAGAAAAGAATGTTACAAAGCCCATCTTTCAGTTATGTTCTACTTTATTTATTCTATCGTTTGGCTGTCAAATTTCTTCAGAATTCTTAGGCTAATTAGAAGTCCTTATGCTACTTAATTCCTTCCTTCTTTATCTAGTACTTAATGTTGGTTAAATCCCTCAGAATTTATGTTGAAAATGGACTCCGCTACTGTCACAACTCTACTGTAATTCCAACTCTACTGCAACTTAAACTTCGTTTATGACTTGATTTCTTGCAATATCTTACCATTCCAGCTATATTCTTTCATTCATGGCATCTTAGAGGCTTAATCTGAAACCTTTTTTAGGTCGTAGGTCCCACCATTTCTATGTCAGACTCTCAGCCGTAATGAGATGTTTGGCACTATTAGTTTCCTCATCAAATTATGAGATCAATCTTGTCCTTCAGATTGTAACGAGATTTTCACCTTCAAAATGATTTTATCTGACTTGGCTTTCTTCATAAAAGTTATAGTCGTGGATGTAGAAGATTTTGGGCTTTTGAACCACATAATTTCAATGTCTGAGGCTCAAGATATTCTCATTTGAATCTGTAGTGCGAAAGTAAAGAATTCTGTTGCAAATAAGATTTCGGTTTAATTTTGCAAGTCTAATTAGAGGTTCAAACAAACTTGTATTTCTGCTCATAGTACCTTCATAAAAAGCTTGATATGTGTACTTTAACTTTGATTTAGCCCAGATTCACATTTTGAAATTATAACTTGGTGAAAAACCTATCACAAAAAGCAAGGTATGAAATATAAAATGCATAAATTTGTATCTTGTAGCAATTAATTCACAAAGTCTCTTAGGCATGCCAAACTCATAAAAATAACTTCCAATAAGTTCAGATAAGCTCAAAACACATTAAAAAGCATAGTCTTAAATAAATAAAAACATATGTATATTTTGCACTTATCATTGATTTTTTTAGTGAATTGTGTTGTGGGTGAAAAAAGTTATTGATGGAGCTAAGGGTGGTCTGTCTATAAAAGGAAAAAGAAATCAAACCATTAGTGTTGACGGTAATGATGATGGGCATTTTGAGGTTGATTTACAGCTAGGTTATTAATTTTTTTAGGGGAAGGACTTTGTGGATTTTAGTGGTGAAAATGTATTTCAGATTCTCTTTGATGGTTGGAGATTTAACATATTAATGGATGGTTTATGGTGGCAGTAAGGTGGTTTGTGGTGTTTTTGGATCAAACTGAATTATGTTGGAAATTTGCTATGATTTTAGAGTAGATCAGGTTAGAAAGTGCGAGAGAGTGAAGAAAAGGTGTGTTATTCATCTTTGAACCTTAATTGGATGATGATTTGCAACCCCTATAAGATTTTGATATGTTATTCATGATAATGAGCTCTTCAACTTAGATAGATTGATTGTTGAAAACCTTCCACTTTTAGGTATTTTCAAAAGACCAGATTGATGAGAACTAGCCTTTTTCTTTGTTGTTGATGGAATCCATCCTTATAATGATGGATTTTGTGACTTTATGTGTATCCTCTAGCTGATTTAGAGAAGAGCTTTGTGATTAGCGAAAAAGTTTGAATGCGCTATGATTCCATAGATTTTTTACATCGAGATTTTCTGCGTAAGAATTTCTTTTGTATTTATTTAAATTTCACATTTTATTTTTGTTAATTGCTTCATACTATTTTTAATTGGATGAAGAGAGAAAAGAATTAGTACTTGCGATTGTGAATTGAATTATATTGGTGGCTTTTTAAAAGCAAGTTTAACTAATATATAAAAGATGAGCTAAGCAACAATTTAAGTGCATCCACATACTGACAGGTGTGAAAACGCCAAGGTTTGAGAGCAACGAATGGAAATAGAAATGATGCATTCTGCTATTTTGGAATAGGCTTGAGAAGGTGTGTTTGGGTCAATTTTGCCAAGGACAAGGGGATATCCCCACCGCAGTTGTTGTCTCCAAATGGACCACAATTGTTCTTAAATGCGTGAATGTGACAATGTGAGAGGTGTTTCACAACATGATCTTATAGCTAGGTATGGATGATGACGACCCTTTTCCAGTCTTGTGACAAAAACAGATGGAATTCCTTTTTTTGTCCAGTAGTGCCTTCTCTCCTTGTTTTGTTGGTTTGAGTCTTTTTCTTCTTTTTTTAATCACAACTGGATCACTTGATCAAAAACCCCTTTTATTTACTCTACAGATGTTCTTCAGCTTATGGTTGAGGTTCACTGTTTGGCATGTACTCCTATGATTTCTTGTTTGCCACCATGTTCTTTGTAGAAATATAGATAAGGTTTTGAACTTTCGAATTAAAGTGATTCTTGCACAATCTTCATCAAAACTCTTGATATGGCGTGTGCATGGAATCAATTTCCCAACAATCGACAGCTTCAATTTGTGCGTGCATATTGCTATAATTCCCCGTTTGTCGAGTACAAATTGGTCCAAATTACAATGCATTCGAAATCATTCCCATCATCATTCTTTCCTAGGAAAGAAAAGGTGTCGAAGAATTGCATAGCATTGACTAATTTTTGGACAATTACCTTCTTTGCTTCCCAAATCCCAACGTAAAGTGTTTAAAAACTACTATACTTTGATTGGTTTTAGTATGAAAAAAAGGAAAATTGTTTGATTTACAATATATTTAATTATAAGTAGGGAATTAAGAACAGGATAGTGTATAATAGGGGTATTCGTTATTCGAATTAGACCAAAAAATCTAGTTCAATTGATAATTTTTTATAATATAATTCAAGTAGAATTGAAACCAAATCAAATCAAACTGAATTGATTTAAATAGAATTGTTTTTTAATTTTTTACATTAAAAACTAAAAATACTATAAAACAAAATCAATCATATTATTCATCCAAACCAGAACATCTAGACAGATCAAATCATTACAAGGGCAACTGCAAAGCACTACACTAGCATTAAAACAAGATCATCAATTTTAGATCTCTCAATTTCACCAAATAATCCAGCACAACAAAATTTTCTTACATGTGGAAAATGGATACAAACATACGTGGAAAGTTAAAACAATAACTATATTTTGATGCAAGAAATTATCAATTAATCAAGATATTATGGAATTAATCAAGATTTATATAAACTGACCCGAATATTCATGTTAAAAAAAAATATATCATCAATTAATTAACTCACTCTTGATCAGTGCTAAAATAGTAAACACAACTAGCCAGATTACTAAGCTTAAAATATTATAATATTTTTTTCTTATAACTACCTTGGCAATAAACAATAAAGGAGAGACGAGATAGAGAGGACAAGAAGAGGTGGGGAGGTGCGGGTGGGCTACTGTCAAAACTTAAAAGGGAGATTGAGGTTAACAAGAAAGGAGAGAACGAGTGAGAGGGGCAGATGGGGCGGCTGAAAAAGAGATAAAATGATTTAGGTAAGGATATATTTTATTTTATACCCTGCTTTTTTTTTTCTTTTTAAGATAAGTTTGATTGAACTAGTCTGATTTAATTCAGTATTGATTTTAATTTTTTAAAATTAAAATTAAACCCATAATTTGAGTGATATTTTTAATTTTTAAATCAGTTTTTTTAGGTTTTTTCTTTTAATTTGGTTTTTTCAATTTTTTTTAATTTAATCAATTAATCGATTGTTTTAGCAACTTATTTTGATAGAAAGAAACAAATTATAAAAGTATAATGGAATGGTGATCAATTATTATCCTAATAATTGGAATTAATATCAAGGTCATGCATCCAATCTTGTTTCATCTTTCTTCTTGCTAGTTGTTGGAGGTTGATGTTCTTGAGAGGTCCTTAGATCGTTATCATCATTTCATTCTAATTCACACCTTGGGGTCCAAAGACTATGACTTCCAGTTATACAGAAAATCTTCCCAAAGCTACAGTTGTCTGACCTGCAGGATCACATATGCATCCTTTGTCACTGGTTCAAGTCTCTTGTCAATATCGATCCCGCTAAAATTCCCATGGCCAATTAAGAGCATGGCATGGCCCACAATCACCAACCCAATTGGGCAACCCACACCCACTTCATGAATGACATGTGGCGTTTTCCTAGAGGTAATAAAGTGAAGTTTTTTTAACTAATTGATCGGTAAAAAATAGATAATTGGCTAGCTAGAAGCTTGACCCTAGCTAGAGCTTTCACAAAAAAACATGTTATAGCAATGTGCGTAGGCGCCACTGAATATCCATGAAGACAACCATTTTACTTTATTTTGTTTCCTATGATGACTTTGAAAAGAAGCAAAAAATAATAAAATGAAATAAGCCGCAAAAGTCACACTTTTAAAAGGCGTGAGGAGATGACTTGAGAGGAGCTTGGGGTCCAAAAATTGTCTGAAACAAAGGTGAAAGGCCTTGATTAGGGACTAAGGAAAGAAAAAAAAGGAATGCTTTTGGAATTGAGAAGGACAATTTAACTCACTGTCAATGAAAACATGTCTCGGACGTAAGGCCCTTTTGCCCTCTCTTGGTTTCATGAAAAATCACTTCCTTCTTCCTCCTCCTACTGCTCTACCTTGAGAGACTCCTCATTTTGCTTCATTCCACTTTCATATCCTTCCTTTCTTTTATATATTTTGTTTACTTTTCCCCTGCCTTTCTTTTCCATTTCTTTAGGCAAAATTTGAAATTATGACTTTCTGTTATTTAGCAGTATCATAAAGAGGTATAAAACTTAAAAGTTTAATTTTAATTTAAAGCCTACTAGTCCTTTAGGGTTGTAAAAATATGCCCATGAGCTTGAATCTACTACCTTTAATATTTCCATTGGATCCACCACCATTTCATTGTTTTTTACTCGATTGGTTCTGTGGCTCTGAGTGAGAACGGGCCTTTATAATTAATTTGTTCTAATTCTTTATGCGGTGCATAATTTGGAGTCCCTGTGTATATCATCAATCATCATGTTGTTGATAGTGCAATATATTGTAAGACATATTCCCTCAAGCACTAACTACTTAATTATTCTTGAAAGTTGAAACTAAACATGGAGACAACACCAAAGCTAAATATTAAATAAACAAGACAACGATACTCTTGCCACTGATTATAAGGCGAAACCAAGTCTCTGAGAAATCCCTTGGTTAATTTTGGACCGATTTACATAAGCCTAGCAGCAAGATCAAGTTCTCTCCTTAAGCCACTCACAACAAATGCACAGATTGGATCACATCTTGTCTTTCTTCTAGCTAATATTATTCTTAGGGCATACATGAAATGGAGTGGATAAGTGCAAACATGAATACTGACATGAAAACTGTAGAACCCATGCATCAAGGAGGTTGAGGAAATTATTCCAGTAAGATTAGTTGGGAATATTTGGTGACCTCACGCTAATCATTCAGACCAGCTTTTGTAATTATTCATGTAGAGTTTCAACTAAAGTAATGCAAAAGCACTTTGAGATTAAAGGTGTAATCTTAGCCATATAGGAGAGGGGGACGGGGACATTACTCTTTATACGACGGCAGTCCCAAGTTTTTTAATTTATGAGAGGGAGGTGAAAATCTGTTCTGGCTTTCTGTGCCTACCCATGGCTAAGATCCATGTGGCCTTGTCTATCTCTTTCTTCTTACGATATAACTTACTTCAAAGGAATCTTGCTTTTTTATTGTTCAATCCTTTTGATTTAGAACAAGTCATAATGTTAGGCACCCTTTAATTTGAATCAGAAATCCAGCATTCACATATGCTTCATGTTAAGGGTTAATTATTGGTAGATCCCTCCTTGATTAAACAAATTCTTTTTTTTTTCAAAAAAAAAAAGTTAATCTCTTTCTCTCCCAGCTCTTACCTATCAATGATAACTTTATTAACCCTTTATTTCCATAATTGTACTCGATGTAACTTTAGGTTCCCTACTTTCATAATTGTAGTTTGAATTCTTTTGTTTACATTGAATGGAAAGCATAATTATTCCTATGTTTAGCCAAAAAAGAGGGAACAAGAAATAAAGAGGGAAAAGCAGTTTCAACCAGGCTTTCAAAAACTACTTCCTAATTCATGGAGACCTCGCACTCTTATGAACGGGCAGCAAGTATCCCTTAACTGTGAAAATGATGGGACATTATAACATTTGCAAGCTATTATATTAGCTAAACAATAAAAATTATAGATCTAGAAAATCTAATGTGTTACAATATCCAACACTAATGTTTTAAAGATTAGTTGATTATTTGCAGTATGTGATTCATAATTGATTAAATTGAGTTCTTGATATAGTCATTGTTGCCCTCTTTATCTCCCAAGCATTTTTTTTTTTAATGCCAAAAAAAAAAGAGTCTAGACTTTAAGTTTGCCTTTTTTCTTCCACATCATGCCTTTGTAATGAAAAATAAATCACGTCTTTATATCTTTTTTTCCCATAACTAGACATAATTTCTTTCTTTTATTCTGGGAAAAAAGGGAACTTTTTTTGTTGATTTTTCATTTTTTTTAATTATATTAATGGATAAACTTAGACTATTTTAAGAATATAGAGAGAAAATTAGTCAAGATATGTTTAGTTGGAATATACGGATTACAACACAGTTCTTATGTTGGCTTTTATGCATGCCTCAGCAAAATTTGATCCAATTTGGGTGTTTGGTGGATAACTTGAATTTGGATAAATTCAAAAGTTTTTTTCTTGTGTATATTTTCGCATTGATTAAATTCAATTGTGACAAACTTTATATCGAATGCTTTCAAATAGTTTTTATTGAAAACCATTTAAATGTTTACTCTCCCTTCTCTAGCTCTTACATCATTTATGATTTAATTTTCTCTCATTCTAGCTTCAAGTGAATTACTTCTATGAAAATAAGATTTTAGTCATGTTTGTTTGTTTAATTGACGAGAGAGAAAGGTAGGGATTTGAGTTTAATAGACATCTAAACCCTAGCAACATATTAAAACATAACCAACATTACAAAAGTATGTGGTTTTATTTAGCAAAAGTCTTAAAAAATATCCTAAACATTTATAAATAACTAGAAAATAACCGATCATGAAAAATAATAAAGCTAAAATATGACATTAACAAGGAAAAGGTCTAAGATATGATATGAAATTTTAAAGTTAATTTTAAAAGTTTTCAAAGTAAAATATAACAAATATAAACATCGATCAAGCATGAAGCATAAATAATTTGTTTTTTTATCAAGAATCTACATATAAAATTTAAATTTGATTCAATAGTCAAACTCAAAGTTATCATAAGTTATTTATTTAAACAACTTCAATCTTATCATAACCTAAGCTAGTTGTTCCACGTCATTAACCATTCTTTTGACATCTAAGCCTCTACTTAGGTATATATATAGCAAAAAATGAAAAATATAAAAAAGCTCATTATAGAATCACAATAATACATCACACATCCACTTCCTTAAGCCATGAACCCATATTAATTAGAAGCATCCTGACAAACTCTAAGTGGGTACATAATATATTTATTTTGTTTTTTAAAGTGATAATTAAGTATAAAAGGCCTTAAGGTTCTAAACATTAATAAGCGGATAAATTGTCAAAGATTTGATGCAGTGTTTTGAATTTGGGGGTGTAGGTGCATGAAGGTGTTGCTTTTTTCCATTAAGGAATTTGGCATTTACAATATTGTGCTTATTTTTCGACCGCAACCCACTTAACATCACAAAAAAGCTACAAAATATATCATTACAAGATTTGAGTAAATCCCGCATCACAAAGGTACGAGGAATAATTACAAGATTATTACATATCAACTAACTACAATGTATATCATTACACTTATGCAAATTTGTTTTTTTTTTTAACACAAGTCAATCATGATAGGAAATATTAACTTAACGGTTTGACTTATTGTTAAAGTAGTCTCTTATTTATTTATTTTTATTTATTTGTTGGAAAATAATTTTTCTCTAGAAAGCGGTTTTCATGGAAAGTATATTTCTGAAAAGTATATTATTATTTTTTATGTTTGGTAGTGTTATGGAAAATGAGTTTAAAAATATTTTCCAGTATTTAGCTATTCTATGAAAAATGAGTAAAAAAACAACTTATTTATGTTTTATTTTTCTAATTTATTAAAAGAATGGAACCAAAACTTACATATGAAAAGGTTGTAGGAGGATGAAATTAAAAAAATTAATTTCATAAATTATTTCAAATAAAAAAAATAGCAACAAAAAAATGAGGACTAGATCTAATAAATGAAAATGTTAAAAAATAATAAAATTGAAAAACAAATTCAATTTCATAAAATTATTTCAAATAAAACAAATATAAATCAAAATAATTGGGACCAAATTTGATAGACAAAAAAGTTTAAAGAGAATGAAATTGAAAAATAAATTTCAATTCTATAAATTATTTTAAATAAAATAAATAGCAATCAAAATAATGAGATGAAATATGATAAATAAACAAAATCAATTAAAAATAATAAGAGAAAAGTAAATAAAAATCAAAAGAATGAGGGTCAAAGTTGATATAGAAATCAAATTCTAAGTGATGAAATTGAAAAAAAAAATCAAAATAAAATGTATAGCAATTAAAAGATTAAGAACCAAATTTAAAATAATCAATAAATAAGATAATATTTTGAATTTTTCATAACTTTTGGAAAGTGTATTTCATTTAAAATAAAAGGAAAACACTTTCATAAAAACCAAGCTAAATTTTTCTTTTGACTGAAAAGTATTTTTCATTTACCAACTTTCCTAATGATTAACATATTATTCTAGAATTAAGATAACAATAACATCTAAGAGATGGTGAATTAGGTTTTTCACTAATACTAACAAATAATGCAATTTAATTCAATTAAACTCAATAAACACAATAACCAATAATACAATTAAAGTGCTTAAAATAAATAAGTAAGGGGGATAAATTACAAACTCGATTTTAACATGGTTTGACAAACTTACATCCACACCTCAAGCATCAAACTACTCTTGAGTATTGTATTATTTCACCAGTCCAAGTTCAAGATTATAATTGTCACTTGATAAATCAACATCAAGCTTCTTACATCACTTGAAGATATTCCTCCTTCAAGATTTTTCTTTCACTTAAAGATATGTCATCTTTTGGATTTTCTTGGTGAAACATCTCACTAATGCTAAGAGTTTTAATCTAACTCTTAGAAGTTTACAAAAGTGATTTTGATATCACAATAATAATTAACTCTCTCAATATAGTGGATGATACAATTCAATGTTATAATATCCCTATATCTTACAAGATAATAATTAAATGATTTAAAGGTGTTCAATTGTAGTGCATATAGGATTAAATACTTGTGCTAGAATATGAAGATCTAATAGCACCAATTAGAGTATAATTAAGGATTAATGATTCTGATGTGTTTTTTCCATTTAAAATAGCTTGTATATTATATAGGTTCATATCCTCTTATTGATTTTACCTTTAAAGAAGCTATTTATATGTTTTTAGCAAAAACTAATCATTTATAATCATTACAGTCCCACTGACAGCTAAAACAGTTGACCGATTCAGGTTGGTAATACCAATCAATCAACCAGTTCCTGTAGAATTCTCAAGCGTCATCACAAATGAATAAGCGGTTGACTGTTCATTTAGTATCACCAAATAGTCGACTGCTTCATGTAGAATTTCAGATTTATCACTTTTAACATATATGAATTCTTAGAATAGTTTTCTCAATCCTCTTAAATATATACAAAGTAAAGTGTGTGCGTTCATTTTAATTTATGTTATTGAATAGGACATAAAAAATTACATTTAGTACTAAAAATGAATACTTAGAGGCCGTTTGTTTACGCGGCTGCGGTTGCTTTTAAAGCAAACCACATAAACTAGGCGTTTGGTAATATGAAAAAAGCAATTTACTGTTTGGTGGGACCCATAAATTTTTTTCTCAAACCGCCGTTTCGCACACAGCAACTGGGAGTTGCTTCTCATGTAATTCACCTGGGCATTGTTCACAACAGTGCCCATGGTGTTGCCAGGTGAATATTTGCGACATTGTTCATGTGAACAATGTTCATTGGACCGCGTCCTACCCGGTAAATTTTTTTTTTTTTTAAATTATGTTTTACTCGAAAATCTAGTGTTTAATATTATTTAATAACACTACATAAATTAGAAGAACATCGCATGATGACGTAGTATTTATGGAATTTGATCGCAATTCCAATTTTGTTTCTGATGATATTTTACCTGATTTTGTTGCACACTCAAAAAACCATGGAAACTATAGTCCTTATCAGATGAATTTCATACATGATGAAATTGTAAATAAGTTACTGGAATAATAAAAAATATTTGATAAAAAATATTATTTATTTAATGGTGTAATAATGGTAGTTAAATCTGCAATATTTAAATTAAAATTCATCAATATTAATATATATCTTTTTTAGTTATTTTATAACCTCAATTTAAAAAGCATGTTTAACCAAACTTCTTACATCACTTAAAGATATTCCTCCTTCAAGATTTTTCTTTCACTTAAAGATATGTCATCTTTTGGATTTTTCTTGGTGAAACATCTCACTAATGGTAAGAGTTTTAATCTAACTCTTAAAAGTTTACAAAAGTGATTTTGATATCACAATAATTAACTCTCTCAATATAGTGGATGATACAATTCAATGTTATAATATCCCTATATCTTACAAGATAATAACTAAATGATTTGAAGGTGTTCAATTGTAGTGCATATAGGATTAAATACTTGTGCTAGAATATGAAGATATAATAGCACCAATTAGAGTATAATTAAGGATTAATGATTCTGATGTGTTTTTTCCATTTAAAATAGCTTGTATATTATATAGGTTCAGATCCTCTTATTGATTTTACCATTAGAGAAGCTATTTATATGTTTTTAGCAAAAACTAATCATTTATAATCATTACAGTCCCACTGACAGCTAAAACAGTTGATCGATTCAGGTTGATAATGCCAATCAATCAACCAGTTCCTGTAGAATTCTCAAGCGTCATCACAAATGAATAAGCGGTTGACTGTTCATTTAGTATCACCAAATGATCGACTGCTTCATGTAGAATTTCAGATTTATCACTTTTAACATATATGAATTCTTAGAATAGTTTTCTCAATCCTCTTAAATGTATGCAAAGTAAAGTGTGTGTGTTCATTTTAATTTATGTTATTAAATAGGACATAAAAAATTACATTTAGCACTAAAAATGAATACTTAGAGGCCGTTTGTTTACGCGGCTGCGGTTGCTTTTAAAGCAACCCACATAAAATCTGGTACCTAAATCTCATGTTATTCACATCACGAAACATGAATTGAATTTACTTTTGGCATATAAGAAACTAACTCAAAGTACAAATATTTACTGCATGGATCGGCTAAATTAAATAAATGGTAGGTTAGTACAAAAATTTTGATGGAAGGGGTCCATGATGTGTACTATTTCGAACCGTCCAATTAATTGAGCGCCGTGCGTGATGGTAAAACATACGTGACAAGTACACCTATAAATATGTATTATTAACGTGCAAGATATCTCTATTTTCTTCGTCAATTCCTCTATTTACCTTACTCTTGAAAGCTAATTGAAAACGGGATCCAAACCGTGTTTTTCATAAATTTATTTTTTTATTAAAATTTAATATAGTTTATATGTTTTGAATTATTTTGACATGTTAAAGTTAAAAATAATTTTTAAAAAATAAAAAAAATTATTAACATATATTTTAGTACAAAAAATTATTTAAAAAATAATTATTATCACACTTTTAAAGATAAACAAATAACAGTCTCCTATTAGATCTCTCTGCATCATATCTCAAAGATAAACATGTGACAGTCTCCGATTAGGTCTCTCTGCATCATATTGCACTAATTATATGACGGTCTTGAGGGTGGCTGGCTGGCTCTGAAAATTGCCAAGTCTAAAACAAGAAAATGGTCGGAATTGGAGTGGAATTTGTTTTATTATTATTTTTATTAATATAGTTGTCTAGATTAGTTTGCGTATATTTTAATTAATTTTATAAATTTTAAAATTAATAATTATATAAATTTTCAATAACATTAAAAAAATTCAAAGTTATAATTTTTAAAAATTAAATTTAAAATTTTATCATTTAAACTAGAATACCAGTGCTAAAGTGTATATTATAGGCAAGAGCAACCACCTAAACACCGATGGAAGTATTTGCTCAGCGCACGGAGAAAGGTATAGGAAGTAGCGCCTACAGCAGCTCAACGAAGGATGAGTTGTCGAGCAGATAAGATTCCATTCAAATCTATGCTGCTTTGTTTTATCTTAAAGTGCTTCTGTCCAATAGTGGACATTCAGACATGGATATAGATGATCAAACAATTTAGGTTATGTTTTTATTTCCTTTTAAAAGTATTTTAAAAATTTGTATTTTTTTATTTTAAATTATTATTTTTTGATGTTTTTATATTATTTAGATGCGTTAATATAAAAAATAATTTTTAAAAACTAAAAAAATATTATTTTAATACATTTTCAAATAAAAAAACTTTAAAAAATAATTACAACAAGAATCTTAACCACCCTTTTAATTATATAAAAATATAAAATAAAATTTCTAAAACAATATCTAAATCAAACATGAATATACGTGTCATACATAGCATCTCTGGTCCGAGCAATATTAAGGATATCCTCAAATAAATTTGTAATTAATCGAGATTAAGTCTTTTCTTGCAATAACCCTCTACATTTAAAGAAATTTATTAAGTTCTTATAAATGATGATAATAAAATTTAAATCTACAAAGTTTTTTTTTTTTAAAGAAATTTAACCATTACACCAGCCCTTTAAGTTAAAATTAATTACTGCTATAAAAATAACATTGCATGTATAATTTCAGCATGTTTTCCTACGTCTAGTTTATATTTATTTATTTATTTATTACTTTTACGAAGTAAGATAATAAGGTAACACTTCTTTTTAATATTCAAACTAGACGAAAATTAAATATTGCTGGTTGAATTAAAAAAAATCAATATATATATATATAAAGAGAACACGAAAACTGAAGGATAAAATTAAATAAATTAAAATTAAATAAAAAATCCATATTAAATATTCACTTGATTTCTAAATCGTCAAACCAAAAATTAAGTTTCATGGTAACGGCATGATGTTGCTTATAAAAAGCTAGTAATTTAAACGTGGAACATGTTCAAACGAGCTATTTTGTCTGCAATGATTTAACACTATGATTCGAATGATGGGAAAATAGAAAAAATGAAGGAAAAGAGAGGAAGAAAAGGAAACAAGTCCTCGTCTACTTTGTTTTTATTAGGGCAAGGGGAAGACACACTAATCGGGTTAACTTTGGAGAACTTGAAAAACAATTATTGTGTTATTTTCCAGTTTTCAGATTATTAGAAAAATGAAAAAACATGCGTTTTCTCATGAAAACACTTTTTATTTTCAACTAATAAATGTGTTTTCTTTGGTTTTTTATAACGTTATTTTTTATACTTGCGAGAGCTTTTTCTTACAACTTTTTATATTTTTTTAATTTTATTCATTGCTTTTTTTGTACATGTTTTTTTTTATTATCATATAATTAGATAAAAATAAAATTTAAAAAGTACTCATGACAACACTCTATCAGTGCATTATTCTTATATCTCTAACATACTATTGTCAAAATCATTAAAATATTAATTTTTAATAAAAACTTGCTTTTATGATTTTGGTGAGCTTTTTTAAAAAAATAATAAATATTCTTGAAAGAAAATGCTAAAAAATATAAGTGGTTTTAATTAAAAAAAAATCCCTTTTATCCTTATTTCAAATTTTTTATTTTTTTAATATTTATCTTGATTCTTTTTGTTTTTTTTTAAATAGCTTCTAATCTTATCCGCAACAAAATACAGGTGAGTTGATCTGCAGCAAAACTAACAACATAAACAAGCAAAAAGAATGCTTAAGACCAGCTCCTCACTAGATAGGCATCTTCGTTGTAATAGTTTATGTTTTTTTTTTTACTAGATTTTATATATAAATGTGTTTTAAATTTTGATTTTATAAAAGATAAAATGATTTATTTATCTATTTTACATGCAAAATTCATCACATAATATTTTTAATCAAACATGTATCTTTTTAAAAAAATTAAATCATAACTAAAATATTTTTTTAAAAAAAAAAACATCATTTTTTCTAACCTCATTTGCAAAAACTATAAAAGTGCCACACACGCTAAAGTTGCCACACCAACCGCACGCTTCCCCTGCTATTCATTTAGGCCATTTCTTTCTATTTCAACCGTACGAACTCCACTTCTTTTTTAACCTCAATCATTACTCTCCTTCCCTAACCTGCACTCCCCCACGTGCCTCTCCTTAATTCGCCTATAATTCGGTTCATTCTCCCAACGGCCTATCCATCCCCATAACGGCGCCGTCAATTTCCCCGTTACAAATCCCCCCCGTCAGTGTTAACTGGCTCTGTACCACCACCACTCTCCATCCCTTAAATATCACTTTCTCAATCCTCTCCGTCAAGAATCAGCATACAAAATTCAATTACAATTGGTAAGACACTCTAGAGATATTGAAGACGTTGCAATGGTGAAAGTCGCCGCCGCCGCCGCCGCCGCTCAAGTTGGGGTGAAAGCCAGAACTCGAGCTACAAAGAAAAGATCAAGACATATCAAGATCTCTATTAAAGTTAGAAGTAATGTTACTAGCAGTCGTCAAGAACGCGTAATAATGAGGTCTGACAATTCAGCTTCATATCCACTGGATGTTAATTCCGGTCACCGGATGGTGACTGAAGAGAGATGTTCAAGCCCTAGCTTAGATGATGATTTTGAAGATAATCATTCATTAATGTCGTCTACTTCTTGTTGTTCTAGCAATGGATCATGTGATGAGATAATTAAGTTCACAGATCTGGAGGTCAGAATTGCATCAATTCTCAGTTCTTGAATTCTTGAATTAATTATCAGTGTGTCCAGCTTTAATTGCTTCGAATTTAATTTAATTATTTTTATTTTTATTTATTTCTTTTGCAGGAAGAGAGAGTTGAAGTAGAAACGTCAATGTATTATAGTAGTAGTCGTAGGGAAAGGTTTGTTTGGGATATTTATTTTTGTTTTTAATGTCATTTAATTCTCGAAATTCAAAAAAATTTAAATTGGTTCCGTTTGAAACTCCTTTTCTCTAAGTTGAGTTGGTGTCGTATTTATATACGTGAAGTCTCTTGATTTAATCTTTCTTCTTTTTTATATATATGTACAGAGAGAAAACACCGACTTCAAGCGCTCTCCGGGAAGAATCAACATCAGAAAACATGGATTCAACCGCAACCCCAGCGCCATTGAAGAAGCCTAATTCCCATCGAAGATCAACGGCCGCAGCGGTGATAAGGATAACAGATGAAGAGGTTGAGAAATTCTTCTGCAAAATTGAGAAAACTGTTCCCCAACGCTTCAAAGACAAGTAAGGATTACGGATATCAACTGAATTCTAAGATTCAACTCATGCATATTGTGCATGCACGGCGTCTGCACACTGAGATTTATTTGCTCCAAGAAAACTCGGTAAATTACGGTGACAAGAAAAACTAAATGGGATTATTGTTTTTGGTTTTCCATGGCAGGTATAACTTTGATTTTGACAAAGATGAGGCGTTGGAAGGACGCTATGAGTGGGTTAGATTAAACCCATGAAGAAGAAAGAAATTAACAATGGCGTATGCTTAATTAAGCCATGTTTATTTTTTTTTAGAACTCCATGATTTTTATTTTTCTATCCTTGTTGTTTTGTGTACAGCTTCTTCTTTTTTGTTCTCTCTGTTATATTTATGATTTAGTTAGAATTCGATCAGAAGCTGAGTTTGATCATCTGTTTCTTCGCGTGCTGTACTGTGGTAGTGATAACAAGGAGAAGCTTCTTTCCTGTTTTTCTTCCTTCATTCCTTGCTCTGCAGCAAAAAGACTAAAAAAAAAAATTAAAAAGAAAAAAGATCCACTCGGGGAAGTTAATGATGGAATTGTTGTTTTCGATTCTTACATTTTGGGGCAACTGTCCATAATTTTCGTGTCTGTTTTACTGGTAAGTCCGATGCTCTCTCCTCTTTTGGATTTTCTTCTCAGCATCAAATTAAGAAATAGAAAGAGAAGGGGGGAATTCTCTTGTTTGTCGTCATTCATTTAATTCAATTCTGATCTTGTTTCTTCGGATATTTCGGAAATATATCTGTTTTAACAAGGATGAAAGTAAAAGATGGGTGGGTCGATGTGTGGTAATTTGGTGGGTGGGTTTTGGGATAGAAGGTGGCAAGTGCACGCACCATGCCTGCCGTCCAATGTTACGAACACGTGGTTGAGAATGGAAAGCTTTTCTTATCCTTGATTGCTTCTTTTATATATATATATATATATATATATATATATATATATATATATATATATATATATATACACACCCAAATAAATTTCTATATTCTTTGTTTTACTTTTCAATATTCCAAAGTTCTTTCATTTTCTTGTCCACATGTGTTTGCGTTTTTTCTTCCAAGATTTTCTTTCTTGGGCGTGTGGGTGTGTTAAGGAAAATAGGGGAAAATATAGGAGTTTTGTAAAAAAAAAAAAAAAAAGAATAATGCAAATGTCATCCAACATAGCATGATCGTTATCCTTAAATAATATTATTATATGAGAACCGTTATTGAATAGCAATGTGGCATAAATCCGGCGCCTCTATTTTATTTTATTTTATTTATTTCAATCTTCGAACCATCTTTTAGCTCGTCAAGGAAGTGTAAACGAGTCGAGCTTGAGCTCAGTTAAGCTCTTAGCTCGTCAAGGGTCATGAGCCGACTAAATTAGAATTGTAAATTAGGCGGCTTATAAAGTACGGAATTGAGATCTAACGGAAAATTAATTTTAGGTATTTTCTTAATACTTGTCATTGAACTGTTCTTTAACTCATATTGTCCGACATAAGAGGAAAGTGGTTTTTAAGGATTTTTTGTGTTTGTTTTGTGAGAAAACATTTTGCATATTCTTTTCAAGGAAAAAAAACATTGAAAAAATATTTTCAATCTAATTATTAATCATGCTAATTTAGAAAAAATATCTTAAACATACACGCAAAAAAGCTGAAAATACTGTGTAAGTACTAAATCACCGTATATTACTTATATCATCATTTAATTACGCTAGTAATTATTATTATTATTATTATTATTATTATTATTATTATAACAACTATCATCGTGAAAAACAATTTTATCATATTTAAAATGGATTAATTTTTACTTGATTTGATCAAAAACAAAAATAATACTATAAAATTCAATTTGGTTTCACTTAAATTAAATATAGCAGCAAGTGAATATTTCCACATCCTATCTTAGATTCATACTCGATCAAAAAGTTTTACTATAGTTTATAATTTTTGTTAATATATATAATTGTGATAAACTATCTCATTCTTTTTTTTACGTTATATTTTTGTTCGCCCACCAATATTCTAGTCTCTACCGTATTTGTCTCCTGTCCTCTCCCATGCATAAAAAAAAATACAAATACAGAGGAATGTCTCAACCTCGTCATTCTTTGATGCCATTTGCAGGTCAAAGGACAACACAATAACCTAGACATAGCAGGGGAGGGAGGCATGTAATCTTATTACACAAAAACTGGTACAAACTATCATTATCCAAAGGAAAATAAATATAAAAATCAGAGGTCCAAATTATATTGATTTTAATCTTTTTAAAAGGACATGAATTCCCTTCTCTGCCTAGCTAGTTACTTGATTATATATATGGTAAGATTCTTTATCTTACCATACACAGCATTGAGGGCAGTCGCCATAGCACCACAATTACACGAGTGTTTATATGCTGCTGGTAATATGGAGGACTCCACTGAACTGTAACTCTTACGTTCAAAGAGGAGGAAAAAAATACTATCTTTTGTGGACATGGGCACATAATATAATAATACTAAGGGAATGCAGATGCTGGCAGCTGGCCATCTCTCTTGGATCTGGTGCCTCCAACAAACACCCCATTTGCTGCTTTGGGGTTCACACTTTACCCGTTAGAATTCTAACTGGGTTTCTATGGGGGGAAAAACCAATAAAAAGAAGAAAAAGAAAAGGTAGCTAAGGCCATTTGATGGGATTTCCATATTAACGTTTAACTTGGATACTTTTTATGTGTTTGTGGTTGTTTTTGAATCGGTTTTTTATTAAAACTTTAAAAGAAAGTTTCAAATTAATATTTTGTAGTTTTTTTTAATTGTTTTGATGTGTTAATGTAAAAAATATATTTTTTTAAAAAATTATTTTAATATGTTTTCTAAAAAAACAAAAAACTATAACCATACTGTCATTCAACTTTAGCCCTGTAGCCCCAATCCCAAGATTTTGCACAAGCAGTGGTTTTTTTAATTAACATGCTGAAGAACTATTGGGCCATTATTTTCTTTAATTGATTTGAGAATTTTTTACTCTCAAGAAGGTCGTAATGTTAGGAGTATCAAGTAATCTATCGAGTTTTGTTAGCAACACGTTTCCAAGTAAAATCCAAGGAGCTTCGTAATTCATCTTGCTCAAGATGCAATATCAATCAAAAAAAAATTTTCCATGTTCCATAAATGCTGACCATTAAGAATAACTTGATGAGCGTTCAAGTAAAAAAAAAAGGAATAATCTAATGAAGATTATGACATTAGATCATGACCTTAATTCGAAACCTATTTTTGAAGGTTTTTCTCAATATTATTTTTTTCGCAATATCAAGCATTACCCGTTGTGTACTTGGGCATTTGGGAAGCAAGATTTATAACATGATGGGTGAAAAGAATAGCTGAGGGTATCAGAATATCAGTGACTGATTCTCAGGGATATTCCTTGCATGAACTGAGTTGGTTCTTAAAACTTGACATATAAGACAATGTGTGGAGCGGATGGCAAAGAGAGCCCTCGGCTTCAATTTAATGGAGGCTTTCAAAATCCACCAAGAGTGATGTTTTGAGAATATTATACAGCGATGTAAAGAGTACTTCTTAAATAACCCATTGCAATTCACAAAAAAATGGGCTTTTATACAACCCAAAAAGGGACAGTTGAGCTTCGGCCTATACATTTTCAATGCTTGCTACTGATCGCATGGAACTGGATCTCATAACACCCTCCTTCTCCGCATAATATGCTATCAAAGCCTTCACAACCTGGCGAAATCTCCGTCTGTAAGTGGGAAATTTCGATATACCTCTAATCATTCCTATCATCCTGCCAATGTATTCGTTATCAGAAGACAAATGGAATACTGAAGGTGACAAGTTTTTTACACAAAATATCAGAAGAGAAAGGAAGAAAACTAGTCATATCAAGTTAAAGATTGTGTATAGTTAATGTCCCGGGATAGAAGAAACAAATATATGTTTAGCGATTATCATATCTCCTTTGTGCCAACTATCTCCGTTCATGATCTCGAGATAGTAACAAAACACAACTTAACATGTTGAAAGAACTAACCAATCTCTTATATTGTTGTCTAGTCAAAATCACTAATCCAAATGTGTGTATGATGCAGTTAAAGGGCCTTGGTAAATAAGCAATGTAAAATTGGGATTCTTCTGATATGCATTTCAAAAGAGTCTATTGTTATCATCAAAAAATAAATAGAGCTTGATAAAGAAAGAAATGTAAAAATAATGCGATGTCCCTTCAATTGCTGAGAATGAATAGGAGAATTTGACGTTTTATCTATCATGTGAATGCTCCGACCTCTCACCCCGATTTTTAGGTTTTCTCGGTTATTGAAAGCAATGTATTCCTTCTTTAATAACTTGGAAAGAGGAATGCAGAAACTGATATACCTTCTGGTGATGCCCTGTATTTGAGCAGCTCGCAGAGCCTCTTGAGGCACCAAACTGCCATTATCCCAAGTCTCCATGCGTTGTGTATCATTTCCATAAAGAACTACTCTCTGCAAGAACCTTTCTTCACCTTCTTCCAGTTTAATGACCCTTATTTGCTCTTTTAGGACCATCAGCGGCTGGAAGAACCAGTCGAACAATTTGTCATTTGGTCTATTATGATGTGTTATTTCAGTACCATCGGAAAGCAGAAAACCATCTGAACCAGCTTTAATGGAATTCAGGAGGGATTGCAAAAATGAATAACAAGGCAAGCCAACACTTATAACGGATGCTTCATTGCCACCCCTGGCCTTCAAATAGTTACTGAGGTCAGCCAGTGTTATGGCACCAGAATCCAAAAGATCCCTGCCCCTCATTTCGCATGATCTCATCATTACTCCCCATACCTGTAAGCATTTAGAGCCAAACATCATAAACTTGTACGTGCATCTAATTATCTAAAGAGAACATGTGGTGAGTTTGATTACTTGGCAGCAGAAAAAACCTTAGAAAAACACCTTACTAACTTCGCCTCATTGGTATTATTTTAGGGAATAAAATACTATTTATACCCTATAGTTTTAGTGAAATGATCAGTCGCTCCTGTTGGTTTAAGAACCCCAACATTGAATTCCTATATTCTTTTATTTGATTGAAACTTACGGCAATTCAATTATGTTTTTCCTAAAAAAATTCCTGCTTTCTAGTCAAATTCTTCAATCTCACATGCTACAAACAAAACAATGCTAATCCATCCATTTACATCAACCAACATAACCATAAACCAATCAGTAAAAGAGGTCGTCAAGATATAGCAGGCCACCAAATTGCATGTACTGAATCTTCACTACTCTTTAAACCAAGTAGCCTATCTTCCTATATTTCCAAACATCTAGGAAATTCATAAATCTGTTCCTATTTAAATCCTTTGGTGCACCACTCCACTTGTTAATTTGCATATGGGGAAAACCATAATCTAGCTGCCGATCAGCCTCAAGTCCAGACTGCCTTGGAGTTAAAATCAAAGTGCCTATGATATAAACGACTGCTCCACATACGGCAGCAACTACATCTAATTGTAAATTCACCATCGCATAAGCACAAGGAAAATGACGACTTCAAAAATGAAGGACAGGATATTTCTGCTGATTAAACTCTCATTTAATTGCTCACATAACAATTTCAAGCAAAGGGCAGCGTACAGCTGCATCAGAAAAATAATACCTGAACCATTTTCACTTCTTGTACTGTCTCCCTAACTGATTTTGAATGTGCAAAGCTTGGCACAAGCATCGCAGGAGCCTCTACATGAACAGAACTAAATTTGGCAAGGCTTCCTCCGACAGAAAGCTCAGATGAGTGAGAGGTCCCTTTCTTTTGATATTTGGGCCTGGATGCAGGAAACGTGATTTTGAAAGTTAAAATATGACATCACAAAATAACAAAGTTGTAGAAGTATTGGTTTAAGCTGGAAATCCACAAATTTGAGAATGATAAGGAAAAAGGATTACTTTGGAAGGAAAGTTCCCTCTCTGAGATAAAGTCTGTCATTTGTATACTCGTCGAATTCCGCAACCATTGCAATCACATAAGCCACAGCTCGCCAGAAAGATCTTTCCTGCATCCATCAGAATGATAACGGTAAGCTCGTTATTGATGGATGACAAACTACAAATACATTGAACTATGAACCAACCTGATATAATATAACTGATGCATACAATCCAATGAAAATGCTTGAGAAAATGGTCACCAAGATGCTCCCAACAACAACTAGTGGCCACAAAAGGATTGTCAAGCCAGCAATAGGAATGCAAGCTGTTTCGAGAAACGGGCCCTCTCGGCCAATTAGATCATGTAGCAGTCGATACCAGCCCTTGAACAGCATGTATGGACTCTTAATTATAGCAATTGCAGCAAAGAGAGGAACATCCACTATTAGCCCCACCAGCCCAGCAATGATACATCCAGGCACATGAATTAACCTACAAGACAGTGTTATAAGAGTGATGACTTGGTAAAAATTAATGAACTCAACAATAGCAAAGAAGATTCCAATCTCATTTTCTATGTTGATTCGGGTTCTAACTAGCAAATAGAGCAGACTTCATTTATACACAGTACAATAACTATTCAACTCAAATGATAGAATGATCAATTATCTTTATTTGAGAACCATGCAACGAAAATCTTGAAATTGAATTGCTATGTTCATTATGTACAAGTCCAGACAACCCAGTAAATCAAAACGAAAGCAGTACAGAATACATCGTTGAGCAGAACTCAGAAAGCAACATAGTTATGAAAGATATCACTATTAAAAACAATATTATTACCTAAGAGTTCGAATTTCATTTGAAGCAGAGGATTCTCGCAACTCCTTCAAATAGAGGGGGTAAGAATGGCAGCAAATATCTGCAAAATCTGTAACTACAGTACAGCTGCCTTTAATAATTCCCCAAGTTCCATCCTAAATGTTCATAAAATTTAGTTAACAAAAACAGGCACTTTAAATATCAAGCAATGAGGACTAAAACAAGACATGAAGATGGCATTAATGCGATAACTAACAACTTACCACAACACAGTGGTATAATGTCTTGAACTCATCATCGTCATCATGCCTAAAGGCCTCAAAACTCGCAATCCAGGGAGCAAAAAACCCATACCCCAGTCCCACAAGAACTGTCCCAGCTATGCTTAAACCCAGCCATATACCAAATAAAGCAGGCAAAGCAACCAAGAGGGCCACTTTAAGAGGTATATCAAACCTATCTGTCCTTCAGATACCAAATATTGCAAAAATCAACATAAAATCTTAAGGGAAAAGAGAAGTTAAAAAAAAAACTTAGAACCAAATAAACAGAATCCAATATTCTACAACGTAAAAAACACTACCAAAGGAGCAATATATTTGAAATTTCTTAAAATGGAAGATTCTGAGTAAGTTACTTCACAAGGGTGTAGAATGTCCAGGAAATATGTGGAGGAAACATTCCCAGAATTACTGCACCATTCCCTAATATTAGTACAGAAGCAGCAATAGGCCCCACCAACAGTCCTGATTCAATACAAATCCCAAAACCCCATCATCAAATTCACATGTAAACTTTAAAATAAACATTCAAAACTAGAACTTGCATGTAATCGAACACACCAAAACCGAACCTCTTTTCCCCTAAAGAGAACCTAAATCCAGTTTTACAAAATAAATAAACAAACTTATGGTACCTTTAAGAGCTCCCAGGAAGAAAGCTGAGCAGAAGGCAAAAATCACATAGAGAAACCTTAACCAACCATGGAGATTGTTTGACTTTCCCATACCAGAATTCCACGGAAACAGGAAAGCAAACCGATAGGAAATGGCTGTAACCCAAAAAGGAATTGAAAAGCTTGTTATAAGCCCAGGAAAAAAATATTCTCAGCACAAGCCAATTATAGTAGTTAAACGAGAAAAAAGGCACAACCTTTAAAACCATACCACAAGACTCCTGTGTTGAGAAACTATTAAAAGAGAGAAAGACAAGGTTTCTTGCAAGAAGAGACAAAGGAAAGAAATCAACACACAAAACCGCCCCCAAAAAAAGTCAAAGACATCGTCAAATGCGAAGCAGAACATGAGAAAGCTGTGGCAGTTTTTCTGGTTTTTTCGTCCAGGGTGATGAGGCATGCAATGACGTCAACGCCATGAAGGCATACTTGCTATTTGCATTATTGCTATTAACACCTGCTCCACCTTAGTTTTTTGGTGCTTTGAAAATCATATGGGGCACCCGTTTGGGAGTGACGCAGTTTTGCTAAAATTCAAAATTTTAAAAAAGATTATAATTTAATTTTTTATGTTTTTTAATATATATAAATAAATTTCTTTTAAAAAAATTATTTAATATAAAATATTCAAAAAATAACTATAACCACACCCTATGAAGTATTAGAATAGGCAGATACACGTGTTATTTCCCCTTAAAAGTCGAGTACAAACCAAACATAGTACTTGGCAAATGGAAAGAAATAGAACTTCGTGGGATTTGAACTGCTCATATCTTGCCACGTTATCTTGCTAACTCTATCTTGTGTGCGTGACTGTTTGTCAGCGTGCTTCTGTAATTTAAAGTGTGTTTAATTTTATATTAAATTAATATTTTTTATAGTTTTTATATGTTAATGTTAAAAAAATATAAAAAATCATTTTAATATATTTTTAAATAAAAAATATTTTAAAACAGCACATAAATTATAATACCAAACACATAAATTAACTATATGAAAAGCGTTTTTTATAAATAAAATATATTTTGTATCAACACAGTGTCATCAACAATTTTAAAGCTAATTTTTTATTTAATTATATAATAATTAAAATAACTATTTTTTATGAATTTGAAGATTTTAAATTTAATAAGAGAAAATGCATTTCTTAAATTGAAATTTATATTCTTTATTTAGTTTTTTTTGTTAACAATATTTTTTTTATTAACAACATTATTTTTATAATTAAAATAAATATTCTCTGGAATTTCAAAAATATAGATACAACACATATTGATGAAACAAGGTTAAGGCTTGTAATTTATTACTTTAGAATGTAGTGGAAGAGAATTCATTATCAATTGATATCTAAAATTATTATACGTTTGAAAAAAAAATTATACAAAATTTATCATAAAAGAATTAAAGTTGATATTTAAAATTATTATACACTAAAAACAAAGATTTGAGAGTCTTTATTTGATATCCACGAGATCAAAATAAAAATAATTTCAACTCAAGAATGAGTTGTTTTCAAACCGAGAAGACTAATGTATGCTGGAGGATTTTTAGGAAAAGTTAATTTTTTTGTTATTTAGTTTAGATCTAGGATTAGTATAAGTAGGATTGTTTAATTTATATTTCAAGAGACTACTTGAAAATAAAATATTTAATAATAAATTTTTAAATTAGAGTTTTTTTATGGTGACTCTATTTAGCATAATTCTATATTGTTTATATTTATTGTTTTTTTCATGTTATTTTTATCTATGTCAGTTTTCTAAAACAAACACATCAATAGTAAGATTATTATTTTTTAATAGTTAGGTTGTGATAATTTGAATTCTCTCTCTCCTTTTATTTTTCATCAATTTTCTTTCTCGTCTCTAATAACATATAGATTAAAAAGTGATGAAAATGAATTTGAGGACTAAATGTATAAGCATAAAATTCTAGGGATCAAATTAAAAGAAATAAAAACTATAAGGGCCAAAGTAAACCTTAGTAACTATAATTTTCATTGTGCATGTGGGTGTAGGGGTACAATGAAAGACCTTTTTTTCTAGCATATAGTAAAAATTTTTAGAAAATAGATTTTAAAAAAATAGTTTATATATATATATATATATGATTGTATTATGAAAAATAAATATTTTTAAGTTCTTATTTTTTAAAAAATAGTAATACTATTATCAAACATTTTCTTTCTAGTTTGAAAAAAGTTAAATTTTAATTTTTCTATAGTATAGTTAATGTGATGAAATATTAATGAATATTATAATATATCATCTTGGTGTATTATAATGTATTTTTGTAGCAATATTATATAATAAAAATATTATATGCAATAATATATTAAATTGATGTAATTTCTATATATTACATATTGATATATCTTAATATATAATTTTCTACCTATAAATGTATTATTAATTTATTTTTCAATAAGATTGTATACTTTAAAGTATATATTTATAAAATAATAATGAACTGGTGTTCCATTTTAGTTTTTTATTTTGAATCCTTCAATATGAAAAGTATTTTTTTTCTTTTTATAAATTATAAAAATATTTATTCCTCTCTAAAACTTAATTTTTTTATTTGACTAGAAAATGAATTCTAAATATGGTCAAGTATAAAAAAATTCAAAAAGATATTTTCTGAAAAACAAATGGTCATTTAATTAATATTATGTTGTTATAATTATGATCGATTGGTTATGGTGAATGTTAGATAATCTGGTTATTGTGGTGGTGGATTGATTTAGCTATGATGGTCGAGGGATCATTTAACTTGGATGGTCAAGTCCTGCAACCAAATGTACACCATTCTAATAATCATGTCAGTAATTTTTTAATAAACAATTAAAGAACATTAAAAAACAAATTAGCAATTAGTGAGCATGTTTAATGGTGACTTACAATATATTTACCCGTGTTTCATTCTGAGTTATATTTTTTTTAACAAAAGATTTTATAAAAAAACTTTTTTAACATGATTTTATAGTTAAAAAAATTATAAGTGAAAATTAAAAAAATTTATGTATACATGCAATTAAATAAATTAAAAACTATATTTGTTAATAAATAGAAAACAAAACCATAAGCAATAACTAAAAACAAAACTAGAAAAATTGAATAATATGTGTAGATCAAGATATTTAATCTCGCAAGACAGGGTATTAACCTAGTTGTATTTGCTAAATTTGTTTATTAAATTAATTTTTTTATTAAATCAAACAATAATAGAAATAGACACACATATTAAATTGATTGATTGAATAAAATAAAATGGGACAAAAAAAATACTTGCAAGGCTACACATATTAGAAATATTATCTAAAAATAAAAAAAATTATTTTAAAAAATAAAGTTCATCTATACAAAAGATTAAAAAAAATTATAGATGAATCAGAAAAACCTTTTCAAAAATTAAATACATAACCAAAAATTAACTAAAATTTAAAAAGAGGCTCACTAAAATAAATAAAAAGAGAAGGAGTATTGATCTAAATATATACAAAAAAAATTGAAAAATACATATAAAAAGAAGCTTTAATTAAAAAGAAAATTACAAAAACAAAGGTTAGGTGTTGCCAGGCTTAGCAAGCCAGGCAATCCCGCCTTACCCATTTTGTTAAGGCATGTGTGACTAGGCCCTTAATTGTTTTTGCTGCATTTGGGACAAATGATTTTTTTAAAAAAAAATAACTCAAACAAAGTATCGTTTAAATTTGCTCAGATTTTGGGCATCATAGTGGCCAGAAAATCAGGGCTTAAGATTTTTTTATCCAAACACCTATTTTTCAAACAATTTTGACCTAAAACATCTAAATAAACCTTAAGAGCCATGATAAATCTATCAATAACCTTAAAAAAATCCAAAACCCATCGCAAAATCTAAAATCTACTTGAATTCAAATTTGTTTTATCATGAATTTTAAAAATAAAAAAAATTCAATATAAACTCCTCTCATCAAATGAAACCATTTGACACAACTATTAACCGTTTTAGTTGCCTAAATCAATGTCAATGATATTTTTCGCTCTCTGCCATGGAAATCCGATGATCTCTCTCTCTCTCCTCTCTGTCAATCAGGGACTAAAAATAATAGAAATGAACTTTTTGTACCAAAATTGAATTGAAAAAATATTGAGGTACCGAAATTGTATAATATGCCTTATTTTTAAAGTTTGAGGGCCAAAATATATCTTTCTTGAAACTTCTAGCACAACATTCATGTTTAGTTTATTTTTCATTCTAGTCTCCTTTCTTTTAATTTCACTATAGACTAAGAATTCAAAAGTAATCATCCTTTAATTAGAAAATAATTATAAAAAAAATTACAGTATCATCTGTAATGTTTTGTTTGTGGTTGAGCAATGATAACTCCTATAGTAACTAACCTATGCAATTTAGTTTTTAGGTAATATTTCTTGGATATTTTCTAGGACTTCTTGCTTCTAGTCAAAGTGGCTTTTTTTATCTAAAATACCTATGAGATATTTTATAATTTTATGATGAATTTATATTATACAATACAACTAATAAAATATCTTTTTTTTATTGTTTATTAACGTGTATTTTCCTAAAATCATTGTGGATGACATAGTTTAAAAAGGGTGTAATTCTTTTTTAGTTTAATCCTTGCAAGTTAGGTTGGTAATTTTTTGTCTTCATATTTTTTTTAAGTATATTCTTACAATTTCAAATAAAATTTTAAATTTCAATTAGAGGTCAATTAAATGAAATATGATTTAAATGTATAGTATAAAAACAATTAAAAGAAAAAAAACCAAATTAAAAACAAAAAACTAAGTGGAGCCTTTTTCATTATCGCATGAAAATATTCATTTTCATCTAAAAAAGCATCTGAATTTTATGTTTAAGTCCTAAACTAATGTGATCCATTTATGCATTTTGATCCCTTTGGTTTTATGCTTCTATGTTTAGGTCCTAAATTTCATTTTTTTTAATGTTTTAGTCCCTAAATTTTAAGAAAAAAGAGAGAAATTCATAAAAAAAAGTGAAGGAAAGAGAAAGAGGATAGTTGATTATTTTCTAACTATAAAAAAACTGATCTTTGTCTTAGTAGTGAGAAAAAAGTTATTAAGGTGTTTTAGAAGTTTAGCTTGCTAGAAAAAATAGATTAGGACTTGAAATATTTTTCTTCAATTTAATTTTGGGTTTTGGAACAATTAAAAGGTATTTTAAGATTAAATGGATTTAATAAAATTCTTAAGATGTTTCTTTAATGTTTACAAGTAAAAAATAATTGAAAATAGGATTGAAGCTAAAATTTAAACTTGTAAATGCACATCATTTGTCAATATAGATGATATGTTGTCTATTTCTATTAAAAAAATAGAGCAAATGATGTGTTGTTTACTAATTAAACAAACAAAAATTATTTTCCACTTAGTTTTTTATTAGCCAAGAAGTTATGTGCTTGGACTCTTTTTATATTGTCCTTTAGCTTTTTATTAGAATTGTTTTTTTTAAATTAAAATTCACTATAATTAAATTAATTATAATTATATTTAAAATATTATTCAATTTATTCATAGTTTTAAAATAAGATTATAGATTTTTGTGATAACATTAGCAATCATTTCATTATTTATTATATACAAACCTAATATATAAAAATTCTAATGTGTTCATGAATATTCAATGAAAATAAAATTTTTATTTTGATATTTTTTATTATAATTGTTTACATAATTTTATCTTATTAGTTATTCTATTTTGTTTTCAATTGTATTGGGACATGGTTTTTAATATAAATTATTAAAACTCTTTTTTCAAATCATGGTGAATGTTTTATTTAAAACAATGCTTCCAATTAAAAAAAACATGTTTTTGTTAAAATAAAAAAGAAATGCATGAATAAAATGGAGTTTAGATTGAAGGGATATATTTTTCCTAATTATTTTATATTATTAAAAATTTTACAAAAAAATATTTTAATTGCCTTTTTTTTTCTTATTCAAAGAACATGCTGCTAATAATAAAAAAAAAAACATGTTTTAGTCAAATAAAAAAAGTGCATGAATAAGAAAAGAATAATTTATGTAGCAATTTGTTTTTCTTCATAATTTAAATTTTTGCCTTGCATACAAATATCTTTTTTTAATTATGAAACAACTAAATAAAAATAAATTTTAATTTGAATATTGTCCTATAAAGATATGTCCATGCTATCTATAAGAGCTTGCATGGTGAGTATATACGTTAAACAACGATATTATTCTTTAATGGGGGACTTTGGGACACTTAATTAATACTTTATTCAATAAATTTGCCATTCGTTTGGTGAGACAGGTGGAAACTTCACCAGGTAATATTTAAGAATTATATTTTTTTGTTTAATTTTTTTATATATTTTTAAATTGTTTTTATGTGCTGACACCAAAAATTATTTTTAAAAATTAAGAAAATATTATTTTAATATATTTTCAAATAAAAAATATATTAAATCAGAATACTTCTAACCATTATTAAAAACAAAAGAATCATATAACTTCTCTACTTGCATTATTTAAAGCAATATAGTGGGCATCTAAGCCAAGGCAATGTCTTTTGACAGATAATAAAATAATATGTAATCCGTCAAGCTCATAATTCCCACCTAATTGATAACGCAACAGAATTAAAAAAAATAGTAGTGAAATTGTCATCCATGGTCATCGTAAAAAGACAAAACCAAACCTAAACCCATTAAATAAAAACCCAACCTATAAGGCCAGTCCAAGAAGACCTAATGTGGTCGGGTGATTTAATCACTTGAGGCTGCTGAAGCACCACTCTTGTCAGGGAAAAAAAGAGAGTAAAAACCGACCATATAAGTTTAATCACATGGTGATGCTTGTCGGGGCGTCCAGAATGACAACAGGTTTCTCTCCTGAAAATGTGTCGAAAGAAAAAGGGATCATATGATTACTTAAAAAATTTTAGCACAAGAGAATCCAGTTACAGGGTTAGATGTGACACATTACTCTCAGTACATTTTATTTACCGTAATTTTTATTGTTATTTGTTTATTTTTTTACGATAAGTTTTTGTATATTGATCTTATCTAAGATTTAAGATAAATTTCTCTTCATGAAAAAATCTTTATCTTATTAAGTTAAATCATAATTATTCTAAGTTTTAAAATTTAACATTGTATTTATTTTCTAAATATAACTAATTCCTAACATTTCAAATATGATAATTGTTATGGTTTTTTTGTATTTTGATCAAATCCTAATGAATAATCATAACCTAGTTATGATCTCCATTTTATATTTTTAAAACATTATAAAAATACAATTTTATCATTTTTGAAAATATGCATGAAAAACTTGTAGGATTTGGTTGTATACACAAAAACAAAACATTTTTTTCAACCTATTTTCTTGCAATTTTACCCTTGGTTTGAACCAATTGACTTTGTGAAAATTAAGTTTGGTTTTATAAAATTCTAATCTTCTAAATTAAGCTCAAATTAGGTTTCCAATTTTAATTTTCACCAATTTAGTTCCAAATAAAATTAATTCAACCTATTTAAAGTATAATTAAGTCCTTGTACCTAATTAAATCCTTTAATTGGATCCAAATCAATTCTTTAATATAATTAAACTTTAATTTGGCCCATGATTAAATCAAATTGGCCTATTAAAAATCTAATTATATCATTGGGCTTAATTTTTATATAGATTCATCCAATAATGATTTGATTTGACCTTGAATCTGTATTATCTTTCTAGTTTTGGGTACAATAGGTATAATTAGGCTCTTAATTCCATCTAAAATTGCATCTTAATTTTTCTGTATATTTGGAATACTCCTCAACATGCTTTTTCTTAAATGCCAGTTTTCTTGCTATTATTATTTATTATTTTTATTATTTTAAAAGGAAAAAGGGTAAAAGTTTTGGGAATAACCTAAAAATAAGTTATGACACTACTCAAGGACAACTCTTTTAAAAACTTGGTTTGCCAAAGGATGAACCTTAATATGTCTTTCAAGATTAACGAATTGAAAGCTCTTTTCTAAACAAGACGAGCCTAAATTTAACAGTTTAATTTTGATCAACTTAGACTTTGTTTATGTAAACAATTGAAATAAAGTTTCAATCATATAAAAAAAGATTAATTTAATTGTTTGGCTAATTATATATTTGCTTTCTCTCGTTAGAATATATCTATGTCATGAAAGCTTTCAATGATGAGGAAATATTTTTCTTTCTATTTTCTTTTTGTTTTTTATTTAAAAATCAGTTTAAAAGTTATAAATAATAAAGGTTAAATTTAGTTGATTTAATGGTTGGTTAATTAACTTAAAAATATTGCAAGGATTTTACGACTTTGTAAATTTCCAAAGGATTTTGTCCTATATTTCAAAAATACCAAAACGTTTTATTTTATTTCTTTTAATACGTAAGATTATAAACTTATACATAAGACATAATCATGATATTAAATTAAAAGACATTTATTTTTTTGTTAGCATTAGAACGGTTAGGTTTTTAATCTGATAAGTTAAAGACCTCTTTATTGAGGAAGATTTTTTTTAAACCTTAGACAGGTCAATGATTATAAAATACAATTTTTTCTTAGTTTATATCAGATAATTAAACAAAGTAGCTTATCTCAGGTAAGTCGTATTGGCGTGCTAACACCTTCCATTTACACAATCAATCCATTTCCCTATACTCTGAGATTACTTAAAGTTCCTAGTAATCAAAATACTAGGTGATGATTCATATTCCTCTTTTTTTTTCTATTGATGAAGGACAAGAATTCCTTGTCCTTTCCTAGCTTACTTTAGATAAGTTGTATTAGAAGTACTAATATCTTTCCTTTACGCAATCAATTCCCTTTCTCATACTTTAAGATTAATTAAGGTTTCTAATGACCAAAATACTAGGTGGTGACTCCTATTTTCTTTTTTTTTCTACTTATAAAAAACAAGATTTCCTTGCCCTTTTCATCTACATCATTCCTAACCATCCCGATCTTGGAGGATGATCGCCGCTACGCTGCACATGTGAAACATTTTTCTTCCATAATTTTGTTATGTAATAATTGTGTTATTATCAGTGAAGCCACCATTAGATAAATGAACCATTTGTTTGTTGTTTAAAGATATTGATAAGTGGATAATATGAACATTTAATACATGACTCATTATTATAAATTAAAAAAAAATAACAATTTGTTTGATGCATGTGAATCTATTTTCATGTGTTAGGTGACATCCTTTCTTAACGTGGTGAGGGAATTCAGGCCAGATCGACACTATCCTACATAGACCTATTGAGATGAAGCAGTGGTCCTCAAGCCTATTTTTTATATAACACGAGAAATAGCCCAAAACCTAATTTATCATTCACCATCTTTTTTAGGTCTAATGCTTGTATTCCAAAAGTGAGGATTAAGCCCAATAACCTGGCCTAAATCCTAAATCATTGTCTTAAGTCACATAGCATTTTACCATCAATACATAAAGCACATAAAAATTTATGTAAATTCTTAGTATGTAAGTACAAAAGGTATTTTCATCATAATAAATGAACACAAAGCTTTGGGTGATTTTTATCTTTTATTTGGCATAATCAGCCTCTTACCTATAAACTATAAAAAACTAGTTAGGGTTCTTAGTTATCATAAAACTAGGTGGCGATTTGTTTTTCTATTTTCACCTTTTTTACACATTAATCCACTACGATGTCCTTTTTGAAATTAATCAAAATTATGTATAAGGTTGGAGTTTATAACAGAGTTTTTAATATTTTGAGTAGAAGAGTAGCCTTAGTGGTTACTTTAAGAGGAGCGATCATTAGGTTCAATTGTGTGAAAAAACTTCATGAGCATCATAAAGATTTTAGTGAGTTATGAGATAACTGTTGTAGTGAGAATTTGTTGTTGATGACTTTCACAATCATGATGGGAAATAATCAAATTTTGCATTTGTTGTTTTTCATTATAAGAGAAAGTCATTTGGGATTTGTATAGAGGAGGCTTGGCTAGTCACATGAGATGAATAAAAAAAAACTATTGATATTATCTTAGACATGTGATAGATCTTGTATCGATTCATAAGATGAAAATGTCTATGGACACATCAACTATGTTAGAAGATGTAATGCCAATTACAAAGAGGCTGTCAATAGACAGCATCGTCTTAAAGCATTCAAGTAATGAGATAGAGTGATAATGTTTCTACATAAAAAAAAGATTATATAAGAAGCTACAACAAAAGAAATATGATCCTTACACTATGATAAATAAGATTAATGATAATATTATCAATGTTGTAAGAATAACCTTCTTATATTTTTTATATTATAAAAAATATAATCCTTACACCATAATAAGATTTTAATTACTTTTCGTATTTAAATTTAGATTTAGTTTTAATTTTTATATAAACTATTGGCGTGTTATTTTTTTATTATAATTTAGAATTTTCAAAAAACATCAAAGTTTTTTCTATTTATTTTTCATGATTTCAAAAATCAACTATTATATATATAATTCTATTTTTTTTATAGGATGTATAAGATAGATTAATTAAATAAAGATATGCGTAATATCAATATATCAAAGAAAAAAAAAGAAGAAAAATTAAAACCATCAGGCGAAATCCAGCAAATTGTGCAGGCACACTCACAAATGAAGCATGAAGAATCCAGCAATCCACGTGAAAACCACGTGGAAGAAAAAAAGGTGGAGACCTGGCCAAAACGACATTATTTGGACAGTTAAGGAGTCGTTTTGCGGCCTTTTCCAGTCGGATTACGCTAACAAAAACGATTTTGTAGCGAAAAAAAAAATCATTTTCCAGGACAAGGCTAGGCAAGGCAGGGGTTTGGCTTCGATCGAATCCTGTGGTTGTTATTCAGAAATTTGGGTGAGAAATCATGAGCGGAAGAGTGAAGAAAGAAGTTGAAGAAACAGATTTGATTAAACCGCAGCCGTTTCATGGAGAGAACCGGAAATATGTGGAAGACGGAGACGTAATTCTCGCTCAATTAGTTCTCTCTCTTTCCTCATCAATTTTTCTGTTTCTCTTCCTGTCTATCTTCATCATCTTGGTTTCTAACAGAATAACACCACCTGACGCCTCAGATCTCGCTTTTTTCTTTTTTCTTTTCTTTTTGAAATAGGTGATTAAGATGTGATTTTGGATGTTAAATGTTGGCAGGGTAAGCAGAAGAGTCCGATGGAGACTACTGCCAAGCGTCTGAAGATTAAGAGAAGATATTCGGATTCCAAACTTAAGTTTGTAAGTTAAGAAATTCCTGTTATGCTGTTGCTTAGCTCCTCTAGTTTTATGTGAGGAATGTAATGCCTGCCTGACAAGTAGGGGAGATGGGGTATTTTGTAGTTCTTGCTGATAGTATCACTACATTATGGATTTGCCATCTAATTGTTTGTTGTATGACAAGGTGTTTTCTCTAGTGTTTTTTTTTTGGACATGGATATGAGCCTTTTCCTGTCGGGGACAGTTGTTGTCCCTTTTTGTTTTCCATTTCCTTTCCTTCTTCTCAGATGAAAGACATTGGCTACAATATGGCTGCCTGTTTAACTAGACTGATTATAGATAAAGTCTTTGTCTCATCCTGCAATGTTTTTTTTTCTTACAAAACTATTACCCATCTAGTCATCTACTGAACTCAACTAAATCACTAACCCCTCATTTGCAAGTTAATTGGACCCATACGTCTATGCAGCTGGGATTTTCTGCAAATAATATAATTCAGGTGGAATTGACTTCTGGAACTTTGTTTCCTGCTGATATCTGACTTTTGGTTTTTAGCCTTTCTTGTGGTATGTTTTATGTCATTCTTATTTTGTCAACCAAAATTAATCTAGATGACTTTAGTTCTCTATTACAATGAGTGTAGTGATGGTATTGCTCCTCAAGTTGTACATGGGGGATTGTTAGTCTTGGGTTTGCAACTGCACGAATGCTGATTAGAGACTTGAGAGCACTTGGAAATGCTTAGATGCAGGATTGTTTGTAAACTTTTCCACTCAGTATCTCGCTTCTTTAGGACCATAACTAGCTAGTGATATATGTTGCTCTCTCAGTTGTATACTAACAAGAACTGTGATAAATTCTTGAACAGGTGATATCAGGTCATGCAGGGAAGTGTATCTGGTCAGTGAGGAATAGACTATGCCTTTCTTTTATTTCAGTCTTAGCTGTTTGGCTTTTGAAAATCTAACTTGTGATCCATTTGTTTCTGCTTTTGCTGAAGCTGTAGGCAGAATAGGGCTCCAGTTGAAAGATCAAACACTGTTGGAGAAACTAGGTCATCTGCTTTGATTCGGGCAGAAGAGGTCCAATCCAATCTAGAACCAGCATTCCCTAGCTTTGTGAAATCGTTGGTCAGATCACATGTTGCTAGTTGTTTTTGGATGGTAAGAGCAACAACATTGCATGAGCTTGAGTTGGTTGATAACCTCCCAAAGAAACACGGGCTTACATATGCTATGACATGGTTATTTTCATACAACAGGGGCTTCCTGGACAATTCTGTAGAGCACATTTACCACATGTGGATGCTACAGTGACTTTGCAAGATGAATGTGGGAAGGAATTCAAGATGAAATACATTGCATATAAGACAGGCTTGAGTGCTGGTTGGAGACAGTTCTGTGTTGCACACCGATTGTTTGAAGGGGATGTATTGGTCTTTCAATTAATCGAATCTTGCACATTTAAGGTGATGGTTTGAATTGATTGTTATGTTCATATGCTGACCTTTTCTTTCAGCACTCATTATATGGTATGTGTTTGGGTTAGAAACTTAGAAATTTGAATGATAAAATGGCAAAAACATAGAAATTACTACATTTAATGTGAGCTGCATGACTCCTTGTGTTCGTAAGTGTAGAAAATACCTTAGAACATGCTGGAAATGATTATCATCTGCCTTTTGGTTGGTGGGAGAATGATTCATGTTTGGAAACTAGGAACTGTCTTTTATTCTGTGGAATAAAGGCTGAATTATGGAAATAACTCACATCATATCTGATTTGACAAGAGAGTGGCAGGACGAATGACCAGTAATCCTTGTGGGACTTGAACATGAGAAACACAATACTGGGGGCAAAATTAACTTCACTACTGCCTCACCAGGTTCATTTTGCGCATGTTTCATCATCTGCAGGCTATGTGAAAAAACTCACTTTGTTGTTTGAAGTCCAAGTTTTTTGGAACCCAGTCAAGTATTGGAATTCATCTTTGACAGACCCTTTGAAAGTCTAATACCAAGTGCCTCCCCTCCTACAATACATAAATGATACCTTTGGAGAGTAACTTCTGTCAGAAATATAAGTTAACACATGAAGTTTTACTAGCCAATAGCATTAAGGTATTTTTGACTGACACAGCAACTACGAATTGAAGATGTCCAATAATATGTTTGGTGTCATGGCATGCCCTACCTACTGAGTTCTATTGAAGGAGCAACAGCTTTCCCTTGTTCAATACAGCCAAATTGTTAATTTTCCACTTCGACTGATTCCAGCAATATAAGTGGTGCAAATCATGAAGACATGCAATTTCTTTTTACTGGAGCTTTACTTTTGGAGTCACCCCCTTCATGACAAGTGTCTGATTCATTGATGCAGGTGTACGTAATAAGGGCAAATGATTTGACCGAAGTGGATGGTGCTCTAGGTCTGCTGAATTTGGATGCTCAAATTAAACAAAACATTGCAGGCAAGTTGGGTTATGGCTCTGTCTTGCAATTTTTGGTTTCCTGTGTATGTTAATTTTTAATATTTCCTTGTTGCATCTGGGTGTCAAACTTGGTAAAAAAAGATAACGCTGAAAGGGGCAATACTGCTAGTAAAAGTTCAAAGAGGAAGCGTCCCAGGTCTCTTCCACTAGCTATTGTTCAAAAGAAAAATAAGAAGTCTGGCCAACTGAGACCGTCAGTCCTGCAAGCTGGCCAACCCGCCGAGCAATCTGAAAATGATAGTGAAGAGGTTGGTTCAGAAGTTCTAGAAGGTTTCAAGTTATCGTTACCTGCTGTTCAATTTAAAGACATCAAAAGCTTTGAGGATTTCAACATTCTGGTTGATGGGTTACTTTTAGATTCGGAACTTTCAGAAGACATTCGGAATAAGTACTACAAACTCTGCTGCAGTCAGAATGCATTCCTTCATGACAATCTTATCAAGGGAGTTAATCTTAAGCTGATTGCTGGGATAATTTCTGAAACTGTTAATATTGCTGATGCAATGAGAGCTTGCACTCTTAACACCTCACGCGATGAATTTGCTACTTGGGACAAGGCTTTGAAGGCTTCTGAGCTATTTGGCATGAATGTTGGATTTTTACGCTCCAAGCTAGGTCTCCTTTTAAGCCTTGCCTTCGATTCTGAAGGCGCCACAAAAACAAGGAGGTATATAGAAGCTAGATTCAAACGAGTGCGAACTGAAGATGAGATAAGAAATCTTGAAGCAAAGCTTGTGGAATTGAAGGAAACCTATGAAAGATATGGTGCTGATGTTGAAAGGCTCAAGTCGAAAGCTGAAGGCTATGAGCTCAAGTTTCAAGAACAGGTTCTTGCTCCATGGTGATGTTTTTGTCGCCTTTTCTTTTTTCTCCCTGGTTACTATAAACAGCTTTTGTAACGTGTTTGGTTTAAGATTTATAATGTGGACAATGCTGTGACTCTTAACGTTTTTAGGAATTTATATGAGAACAATGCTGTAACATTCTAGGACTTTATATGTTGCCATTTCTAGGAAGATGGTGCATGTACATTAAGTCGCACGTGACCATCCTTTATGTTTATGTTTTTTTATTTTTTCTTCTGAGAGTTTCGAACTTGAGATTTCTTGGAAGAGCAGGGCACTAATGCAAGTTTATGTTCTTTGCTTGTTCAACAAAAACAAAGAATAAAAGAAGAGAGAAAGGACGTTATGGCTAGGCCGGCTGTAGGTTGTGAAGAATCTCGTTGCTCTCCTTAAAAGATTTGCATTTAGGTGGACTTGATGCTCTACTTTTGCTGTAGAATTTGGTCTCTAGCTGATTGTTGGTTTGCACTCATCATATTTTCTTTCCTGGTGATCGAAAGCAAGCAATAAGCAGGGCACAAGATGCTGTCCACTACCGTCTGTGCTCCTCGTTTTTCCTTACGATGTTGGCAGGAAGCAAGCAATAAGCATGGCCGAGCCATAAACTCACCGCTGCTCCATTACTTGCTATCTGCCCTTCATTTCATTATCTTCGATCTTCATTCTTCATTCTTCAAGTGTCTAGATGGCATGCAGGTAATACTGAAGTTTATCAAAAACTTCCTCGAAGGAAACACTACAAATTTATCCTCCTTTATCTGCTCACAATTGTATATGGTAGCATGAAAAATCAATTGGAATTATCAGGTTTCAATTTGTGTAATTGCGTCCCTAGATATACCAGAATCCTTCACCTGCTAGTGGTCACAACCTCCCCTGCTACATCGATATGTACCTATTACCTTCCACCATGTCAAGGGCCACTCCTAACAAGAAGTATTTTAATGAATAGTTAACTTGGGAATGTTGGTGCAGGTGCTTAAAATTGGTCAACTAGAAAAATAGTTAAAAGGCCTGTTTAAGAGACTGTGACCCTTGTTTTTTTAGAGCAATTAAGTATTTAGTAATAGAAATATGAATAAGGATTTTTGTGTGATCTTTTTTTTTTTTTTGAAAATTATGTCTTCCTTGTTCTTTGAATACCTTATGTCTAATTGCTTTATAGTTGGTATCAAAGCTTAACAATTTCTAATGATTAATTGCTTTAAATAATCATAACTGAAAAATACCACAAAACATGATGTGCTCATGTATGAAAGAATGAGGAGGTTTCATCTTAAAAAATTAAATATCCAAGAGCTTATGATAGAGGAATTGCATAGATAGTTTGTAGAATTAACCCATCAATTGTCAGTGAAAAACCTAGAGAATTATGAGGAGGGTGATGATCATTGGATTCATAGTTAGTGTGAGAATATGTTTCAAAAACAAGAGCAAAGAAGGCAACTTCTCTTGACTAGATGAATATGTTATTGAAATTGAAATTTTTGATGATTATAGGTTTTTTATGGATTAGAATTAACCATCAAAATCAAATATGGAAGAAGCTTAAGATGTCATTGAATTTAAGAGTTGAAAAAAAATCCAAAAATTACTATAAATGAGGATCTACAAGGATTTTTTCACGATAGTAAAGAATATTTTGATACTCCAAAAGAGTTTCTGGAAGCAAACTCAAAGATATCAAAGTAGGTAAAGTTTATAACTATAAAAGAACTTAACGGACCAGCCTATTCCAAACTTAACACTAAAAGAATTTTAAGATGGTTTTGGTATGATCAACAGAGGTTTGTTGCCAGAAGAAAACATCAAAGTTGTTATTAAAGATAATAATGTCATATTGAATTTTGAATTGATCACTGATAGACATATATAATTAAAAAAATGTTGATTTACGACAAGTAGGAAATTCAATATGACATTAATAATAACTTTTTTTATTAATTGTACCACTCCAGGGTGAATATTGTTAATGTGCATGGTGTTTGAAACACCACATTGACAAAAGTTAAAACTCTAGATAACAATATTCACCCTGGAGCAGTACAATTCCTACCAAAATCTTTAAACTAGCTATTAGGTCACTTGATTTTTTTACGGTATCCATTAGTCTATTCCAAATTTTTTAGAGACAAACAAGTCTTTTCAGACTTTAAAAGCATAGTGGAAAAAAAAAAACTAGAATTTAGGGCAATTTCACATTTCCACATTGATTTTTCTATTATTATTAGATTAGTTAAAAGACAATTTTGTTTTTGAACAAATATAAAATATAATTGAAAAAGTAAAGTAGGTGGCGCATGTGGGAGGTGTTTGAGCCCTTTAGATGACATGTGCGACATTTCTCATCAACCAAAACCTTTATTCTACCATGTCATTGGAAACATTACGTTGTTTTCTTCCTATTGGGACGACGCATGTTGGCATCAGTGCAATGATGGGATGCCGATGACACTTTCTTTTTACTCTTTTTTTTATCACATCCTCTTGAAATTTGCAATAATCATGTAAAATTTCAGAGTTACCCTTTTATTTATTGAAAGTTCAACTCTACTCTTTATTTTTTTGATTTCTAATATTTGTTGTAGGCCTTTTTGTACAATTTTGATTTGTTTTCAACTTCGCTCTTTAATCCTAGTTGGTGATATGTTATTTTTTTAAAAATTTCATTCTTATTTTTTTGTTAATTGATTTCTCTTTTCAATTTCATAACTTAATAAAAAATTCGAAGTTGTCTAATTTATTTTTTGTTTCAAATTTGAATCCTATTCTTTTAATTTTCCTTTTGTTAAATTTTCAATTTTACAATTCAATAAAAAATTTGTAGTTGTCCTCTAATTTATTTTTAATTTTATTTTTTTAAATGTTTTTTTATTAAATTGAATTTTCTTTTCAATTTAATCCTTCAATCAAAAAACTTTAGTTTTCCTTTAATTTTTTTTTTATTTTCATGTTGATTCCCATTCTTGTAATTTCTATTTTCTTTAGTTTTTTCAATCTTTTTTAATAGTTTAATTATTTTTTTTCCAATTCCATCTTTCAACATTTGATCGGTTTAATTTTACCCTTCAATAAAAATTTTAGTTGTTCTCTGATTTATTTTGTATTTCAATGTTAATCCTTATTTTTTTAACTACTATTTATTTTTTTGGATTTGTTTGTATAGTTTTTTTTTAATTTTATTATTTAATATTTAATGGATTGGAAATTGAGTTTTGTAGTTTTTTCATGTATGATGCTTCCAATCTAATAACCTACCTAGATATGAGTCTGAAAAATATAAATTGATATCATTTATTTTTTTAGTTATTTTCTTTTTTGATTTTATCATTTCATATTTTTTATTAAAAAAACAAGTTTTGCATTTTATTTTATTAGGTTATATCAATCTTGTTATATGAGCTATAAATTTAGCGATTTAATTGTGTTAGCTCAACTATTTTTATGTGATTGTTTTTTTTTTTAATTTAATATTTTTTCAAACATTTTTTTTATTGAAAAAAAAAACCCATCCCACACGGTTCGACGTCTAATTCTATAAATTAATTGTCAAATATATGCAAAGTGTTCCATTTTCCATTACTCGGGTAGTTAGTGATCAAAGTTGAAACTGCACCTTACAGCATGAACAGCCGGGATGTGGCTGTCATATGCATATAGCTCTCATCATCTGGCCCCAGCCCTATCTTAAATATCACTAATAAACTACTGTAGTTCTTCTTTTTTGTTACAAAATAGTTCTAATTAACTCCATTGATGAGATTTCACGAGATCCCAAGAGGGGAGAAGAATACAAAAAATATAATAAATCTTATGAAGTCTCATTTGTATGGACAAGGAGTCAAGTGAAGACAAATTAGGATAGAACATGATGAAATAGAAATATTGTTTTTTTATATATAGAATTTATTAGAAAGTTGGGGTATCCATGTGCCAAACTCCATTTCCACAGTATATCAAGAATGAAAAAGACAGTTTGAACTCCATCATTGACATGAATTCTAAAGAAACGGTACAATTTTAATTTCTACTAATTATAAAAAATAAAATGGATTCTTCTTCTTCTTTCTTCAATGCAGATCATGTTAGAAAACCCAAGAAAAATTACGAGATAGTGAATGTTCTCAGTGTTTATATATTTTTGTGAACCCAGCTACAGATCTATCGATGAGATGCAGTGGTGAAGACGAGGACTAGAGGAATTCTTGCAATATTTCAACTGCAAACATTTTGTACAAGAAAACAGCCAAAACACCAACTTGTAGGAGATGATAAGGACAGCAGAGCTCAAAAAACAAAGGAGAAATTAAGGTCAATCAAAGTTTGATAACCGACCAAACTAACACAAATTAAGATCTCTAAAAGTTTTTTCCAAACTTCCTGCTAAAAATAGAAGAAAATCACCATCATCTTCCTCTTCCAAAAAATTAATGTGATTCCACTCTAACCAAAGTACAGATCACTCACTATATTCCAATCTCCACATCTCTGCAACTTGATCCTCCTTCACTCACAATCTCCTGCAGTTATAACACAAAGTTAAATCAGGATAAACCCTAAACAAAACTGAAAGTTTTCTTTTCCTTTTTCAGAATTTTGAAATGAAAAATGAAAATAGTTAATTGCAAGCTAGTTTTCTTATATTTATATATATTCTAACCTGTGAACTCTTGCTATGTTGCACTTCCTCATGGACAAAACCGGACCTTCTACTTTCACCAACTGATCTCTCCATAGACCCTTCACTCTTATCAACTTTCTTGGAACCAATGTGGCTTCTCTTTAGGCCCAGGAGCCCTTTCCACCTTGTAGAACCTTTAGGTGGCCTCGGTGAAACTTCATCACCCTCATCATCGTCAACAAGAAGTTCATCTCTAATAGTCCTTTGCATTTGGTTGCTGCCATTATCTTTGAATGGCAAGAGCCTGCCCTTGAAGAAAAGCTCATCAGCACTCATCATGGAGTAGTTTGTCACTGAGAATTCAAAGTCAGTGGACACTGGGGTCTCTCTTGAGCTCCTTTCTTGCTTCATAATCTGTTGGGAATCAACAAAATCATTAGAAAAGGAGATTCTAGGGCTCATGGGAGGGCAATAACCTTTGTGCTCGGAGTTGTACATGTCTAAACATGCCATGGGATTTCAAAACAACATGGAAAATGAGAAAGAAAAATATTTAGCCCTAATAAATTCTATAGGGGACCCCCACACACTGTTACAACCCACCCAGTAGTGTTTGTATTTATATCTAAGGAGGGAGGGAGTCAGGGAGAGGGAGGTGGCTAGCTAGAAAGCTAGAACATGTAGTATGTTTTTTACTTTTGAATTCATGCATGGCATGACCATGAATCCATGATGTGATTTTTTTTGTCATGACATGTAATTGGTATTCAATGATGACCTGTTTTGAAGCTCTATATACAATCCCATATTTTTTTACTGTTTTCCTCGAATGTGGCCCGTGTGGGTGAAGTTACCAAGAAACTCTTCTCATCTACCATTTTCTAAAACAATAAACTGGCCAGTGAATAAAATAGTACGCAGTCTCTTCATAGGAGGAACCAACCAGGAGGCGTTAATGCATGTTTTTTTTAAAAATTAATGTTTGAATAGTACTTCTCTCGAAGTTTCTTTGAATTGAGAATGAGATTTATTGATTGGTGTTCTTTTTTACGAAGATTTGTAAAAAAGAATTTAAAATTTAAGCCCGCATTTTCTTTATCAATGTGGCCAAAATAGAAATCCGGGAAGATCCTATTCGTGAAAGATGACAAACCAACAACTAGAAATGATTTGGGAATTACATTAACTATTAAGTGATGATCATTGCTGGGTTCCATGTCTCACAATATTCTCAAGCTACTGGTAATGGCGAAAGCACTCATTTATGTAGGATTAATAATTAATTTGTTTGAACGTTTACAAATGCATCATTAACTCTAATCACCAAAAAAAAAAAAAACGCTAATTAAGAGGTGAGAACGGGGAAACAGGATTACCGATTTAAATCTTATTGAAATGATTTTCTTTTTATCTATTTTCTTACCAACTTAGCAATGTTCTTGCCATCAATGCATGATGGCACGTTTTTCTAGCTCATAAAAAATCTTGTATACATGCACAATTTCAAAAGAAGTGCATGCATGCATGTGGAGACAGGCAAAGATAAGAATCATTTATGGCCTGGACAGTGAGTAAATGATACAGATGATGGAGGGCTGTGATAAAATAAGCTGTCATGTAGCCAGATTTAGGGAGATGGCTGGTATCCATTGCTGGCATACAGTGCTACAGCTTTCTTTGTTTAAGAGATAAAGGGCGTAAATGCTCAATCTAGTTGTTTTTAGCTAAGTTAGAGAGGCGTGGAAATAGTGGCGCACAGTGATAGAGTAGTCCAGAAGGGCTGGGGTGGCATGCATTGGATAATTTGACCAGCTTTGACTTGCAAGTAAATAGGTAGTGAATGAGCTGGCCATCGATACCGACCCATCAAGGAACCACGTGATCATCAGCTCCCTTTAGCCCTTTGCTTCAAAAAAAATATTGGTATAGAAACGATATGAAAATCTCGTAAATCAAACACTACACAGCTAGCTAGCGGGGATCAAATTATTCGTAATTAGGAACTAATTAATTAGTGGCAGCCATGAAGCATATAATATAATCCAGCTAGTGATCATCTTTGTTTAGTTAATTACACCCGTCCAGGTTTAATTTCATTATCCTCAACCCTAATCCCATCTCCCAATCACTTTGTTTAATTTGTTTTAACATTAATCCATGATACTTAGAACCTGTTTTGCAATTCACGGATTTATATTATATATGTTGAATAATCTTTCAGATATTATATCCGATATTTTTGTATTATTTAAACTTTAATATCATGTAAAGATACATTAATTCCGTTACATTATTTTAATGAATATTTAATTTACAGATATTGAAGCTGATATATGACCGATGGATGAGTAAAGTTCTCCACCAAAGTTGAGTTGATATTTATAGACATTAATGTAGTTACCAGTCGACCTAGCCTCTCCTGTTGCTTGCTAGTTCTTGTAACTTCTGTGGAACAATGGGGCATTACACATTCAGCGAATACAACGACAGGGAAGAAGGGATACAGTCAGTCGCCTTTGCTTCTGGACAAGTACTCTTGGGCCTCTGGGCTAGTCTGTTTGCTGTTTAATTTCTTTTCTCTATATATTAAAAAAAATAAAAATTAAACAACAAGCAGGGGAGTCCAGAGGACCAGTAGTACTTGTCCTGAAAGTGTAGTGGCAGCATGAAAGGCAGAGATATTTTGAGTATCTAATAATTAAATAGAAAAAAATAGTTGGCAAAGCCTGGAATCAACAAATTCAACTCTTGGATTTGGAGATTTCGCCTCTTATATGGGATCTGATTAAATTAAACAAATTTGGTGATCAGCTACTCAGGGATTGCATGAGTGCAGAGGAAGAAGTTGCTTCTAAAATATATTTTATTTGAAAATATATTAAACTATTTTTTTATTTTTAACATCAAAACAATAATAAAAAAATACCAAGAGATTATTACCTTGATTTTTTTTTAAAAACAAATACAAAGATGCCATGGAAATGGAAAGGAGAGGTCTCCAACTTGGGGAGTGGCATCTTGAAGACAGATAAAGATAATAAGACAGCAAGTACACTGAGACATTTTGTACCACTGGGATAGGTCTTAGTAACATGTGCAGCGCAGGCCTGGCCAGGCCAGGAAGAATAAAAAGAAGGCCCTGGACTTCAATATTATAGTCTCTTCAATTTAACTTGTACCCAAAGGACATGGTTGTCACTCACATGGTTAAAACCCTTTTCAATCCCTCAAACGAATCCGGCTCTGCCACGTGCCGGGATCCCCACGGACCGATGCCTTGGGTGAAGACCAGTCAAACCTCTTCAATCAGACCACGAGTAGTTTATAGCTTGGTGCCTCTCTTGCTTGTGCCCTTGTAGGTTGGGACTCCTGGTTTCGCAGATTATTGTTTAGTCGCTTGAGTACAGTTGACCATCAGATCTTTCTCGGATTCCCAGCTGCCCCTTTTAAATGCTTTCTCGGTGTTGTTTGTAGCGGTTTATGTTGGAAATTTTGAGTAGAAAGAAAGGGTATTTTAGGAAACAAGGAATTAGTGAAAGGACTAAATCACAAAATAATGTAAAGTATAGGGATTCAAAATCGCATATTAAGAAAGAATTATAGGAGCAAGCAAAGCCTATGGTTTCTATTGATTGCCAACCTAATTTCGAAGAGCGTCGTTCGTACATTTGATTTTTTTTTAATATTAATTTACTAGTGTTTAATGGCCACATATATATATCTAACTTTGCCTACCGTACGGAAGTGTACATGTGGACATTGCGTTCTTCTCCTGTCTGATGGCAAAACAAATTCTATTCATCAATCCAACTTACCTGTTCCCTTGCCCTTGCTATATAGTTGATCAACTAGTCACTTGGCCTCATAGTAAAAAAAAAAAATTAAAGATATTATTAACATGTTTTTTAAAAAAAATCATAAATTCAAAATATAATATATATTTGATGACTCATTTTTTAAATATTAACATAGTTACATATTAGATTGATTGTGACTAATTCTAGCAAACCTATAAATTTCATTATAGGGGTTATAAGAATGTGGTTACCTTATAAAAAAAATCAAAATAAATTATAAAGTATAATTTAAATCAATCAAATATTAAAGGATAAAAATAAAAATTAAATTTAAAAAAACTTTATAAAAAAACCACTTGAATATATTTAGGTAAATTTATCAAACTTATAATTTAAATTATAAAAACAATTTCGTATCTATCTTTTCAGACCAGATAAATAGAAATTCTTTTTATTAGAACTCCTTTTATAGAATAGAACTAACTGACAACACCAGACAAAAAACCATTCCCCCCACCTTTTCCACTTTGATTATTTTTCTTTTAATCTTACCATTCCTTAATAAATTAAAAATAATCGGCTATGAATTCAGCCATAAAAAATCCAATTGAGAAGGAAAAAAAAATTCGATGATCGAAACAAAAAAAAATTACTATAATAATCTATAATAATTAAATTGTAAAAGGGATATAAGAAAAACACCATATTCATATTTTTTGAAGTGTTATAATAATTTTTAAAACATAAAAAAAATAATATTATTTTAATATATTTTTAAATAAAAAAATTTTAAAAAATAATTATAATCACACTTTCAATATATAATTAATTCGTAGAGACTTATCCTTCCATTCTTTTGTGCGCGCGATCTGGGAAAGGTTAGGTGGTATCGATAGGGATTCGAAGGTGTCTTTCCAGATGATTTACCAATTTGGGCTTATTATGGTTAGGCCTGAGGATATCAAAAGGCTGGACCTGGTATTGAGAAGCGTAACCAGATCACAAGAATCTCAGAGATAATGGTATCTCCACTAAGCGCAATTACGTAGTAAAATTGATTTCTCCGAAGAGTTAATGAAAACGTTAAATTACATGACATCGAAACAGGATTATTTATTTATTTTTATAATAATGGGCATCAAAAGAAATAATTATTCCATACAAATGATGTTCAAGAACAAAGTTCAAACATGGTGAACTTGCACAGATCGACATGCCATCATGAATCCATCAGGGAGAGAAACTTTGCAAATGTTCCCAGTCCTCTGGTTATGAATAACATGCCGTTTTAAACCCCATTAAAAGACTAAGTTGTCACCTCGTGAAGGACTAGCATACGTCCATCAAAGACAAATGGTGTCGAGAACAGAAGGAAAAAACTCAACCACAAATTAATGGAAGCTGATCATTCCATGGGAGAATCACGAATTATTAATCATCACTTGCACAAGCACAAAGAGACAAATACACACCTTCACCACCTACCATGGCTTCGATGAATTTTCATGTGCAAATGTTGTTGAGCATAGTTCACAAGCTTCTCGATTTCTTCTACACCTTCTATTTGACCATTGTGATTGGTATCAGCTATCTTCATGACATGCCTAGCCTTCCACCAAGGAAACCAGACCCTCAAGCTTTGAATAGCCTCTTTTAGCTCTTCCTGGCTAACACGTCCATCGTTGTCCATTTCAAACTGACGAAGCCAGGCTTTGAAATCTTCCACCGTCATTTCACGGTTGGGATTCACCTGAAAACAACACATTATGGCCATGTTGTTTTTGGAATATGGAGTACTGTTTGCTAATGGCAAAATGTTGTAGTTAGCTGTTCTGCTTGAGAATTACGTACGATCGAGCACATAAAAGGAGATAATTGCTTCACCAAAAAAAGAAAAGAAAAGAAAAGAAAAAGGAGATAATTATGCTCGAGTGTGCTGTAGTGGAGCACCGAATATATTCAGTCCTTTCCATTTCTTTAGTTTTGGTCGCATCTTTTCTTAATTTCCATGGTACTTAGAACTCAAGCTCACAACTTTATTCTCGTAGTGAAATGCATGTTCTCTACCTGGTCAGACTAACTAATAGTAGAATATATATAGCGTACAAAATGTAAAGGAAGACTCATTTTGATACATGTGATGAATGAGAAATGTTGAAGAAACTTGAGTCAAAGAAGGCACCTCGATATGATTTATCATATTGCAATTAAAAAAAAATAAAATAGCTTGGTGTAGTATCGAATAATTTTTTATTGGCCGGAAAGAATAAAATCATGATAATTTTAATAGACTTCTATATAATATAATAAAGAGTTAATTAATGGTCTCAGATAGTCGAGATTCGTTACTGACTCTTTTATAAAATAATATACTTCAAATTTTAGCTCCAATATTCGTACGGAAGAAAGAAATACTTCCAAATATAAAGTAAAATGAGGCATAACACTTGTACATAAGCATAAAATAATTAACATCGGCGAAGTTGCACGCTCATATTGGCATGCATTCCCATAAAATAATTAAAGACGTCGGAGAATGTAATCTTTGTTCTTGCATGCCCTTTGCCCTCTGCCCTCATTCTAATTAAAAGAAAAAGAAAAGAAAGAAAACGACATGCACTTTTAATAACAAGCACATAAATGTTGTGGAGGTGGACAAAAGCAGCCCTACCTTCTCAGCCATATATAAAACCATTATGAAAACCTTAGTTATCATACTAAATCTTTCGTCTAACCCGGCTACCATGTATCTTTTTAATAAAATAATATTGTTTTAAACAAAAATAAAAGAAAAAACTAATATGATATTGTTTTGGATAAAACATAAAAAATAAAATTTTAAAATTAACTTAGTTGGATCTTACTTGGATTTAACTAGATCAATAAAAACACATATTAACTTGGTAAGTTATTCAAGTTTGATTTGATAAATATTTAAAATGATTCAAAAGAAATCTAATTTAGATCAAGTTCTGGATTGATAAATTATCGTATCAACTTGTCAAACTAAATTGAGTTTAATAACTTTGCTTGAAACTGTTATAGTCGATAATGAATTATAATACAAGTCCCTTTTATATTAATTTTGAGTTATCCAGCAGAAAAGTAGATAATAAATTTTGCTCTTTTATCATAAACAATTGTCAATATTATGTCTTTGTCTTATGGAATTTAGTAGATGTAAAATAAATGAATACAAGTGTATTTCTCGATAAGGAAAAAAAATGGCAAGGCGAAACGAAAAGAATTGAGAAAGGGAGAATCATGCTCATGTGTGAAATCCAAGTATGATGATGATTGCGACTTTGGTTGCTTGGATAGAGAGTCATCAAGAAACTAAACTAAAAACTAGTTGGTCCTTCTTCTTGAAAGATTCTTCGCAAGAAAGAAATGTATATGCATCGATAAAAGATACACACACTCATTAATTTCCATGCACCTCCACCAGGCACCAGCTATGAATTTATTGTAAAAAATTATTGTTTTTTTTAGATAATTGTTATAAATGATCTTTAATTAACATATTTCCTCTGTACAAAAAAAATAAAAAGAGAGCTTATAATGTTAATAATTTGAAGTTTATAATGACCCCCACCACCAATCGTTCTGATGTTAATTACTAAAGATTCCAGCAGTCTCGACAGCCCACGACCACAAGCCAACTTTCAGATTTTCTTCCGAGAGCCATGATTTTTTTCAGTTTCCTTAGAGGAGAAATTATATGAACTGGCTTGAGATTTGGAGCGTAATTAAATGAGCTTTGTGTGACATGAAGAAAGGAAAGAAAAAGTGTAACCCAACTAGGATGATTTGCTTTGATTGGGCTACCCAAATCTGGTCAAAGATTGACAGCGATTAATCTTGGAACTTTAAGTAATATCTAGGAGCGATAAAACTATCCTAAGCTATCAGAAAAAATGACTTCGTTTTTAGAACTATAAGGTTTCTTAAGCTCAGTTCTCTCTTCACATAACTGGAGCCAACAGCAACTTGAAGAAATGCATCCTCCAGTATATCAAGACAACCCAAAATACGCACCCCAAGGGTATCCAATGAACATCTCTACTAGACAACCTTACCCTCCATATATCTCCTCAGCCACCGCCACCGCAACACGGTGGTCTACTGGTCTTTGCCATTGTTGCGATGACCCGGCAAATTGTCTCGTTACTTGCATGTGTCCATGTGTTACCTTTGGACAAATTGCTGAGGTAGTCAATAAGGGTTCAATATGTAAGCCCTCATCCAACGAAACCTGTATATATATAGTGAATTTCTCAAGTTAAAATGCTGCCTTTTAAGTGACGGAATATTTGTCTTTTGGCCTTTTCATGCAGCTTGTGCAGCAAGTGGTGCAGTTTATGGTCTGCTGCTGGGTTTTACAGGATTGTCATGCTTGTACTCGTGCTTCTATCGGTCAAGATTGAGAGGACAATATGACTTGGAAGAGGCTCCTTGTGTAGATTGCTTGGTTCACTTCTTCTGTGAGCCTTGTGCACTTTGTCAGGAATATAAAGAACTCAGGAATCGTGGTTTTGATATGGGGATTGGTAAGTACGAATTACCTCTCTTACAATACTTAAGAACTAACATTAATCCTATTAGCTGATACCATTGTACTCATTTGACTGTGTTTAATTTGAAGGTTGGCACGCTAACATGGATAGACAAAGCAGGGGAATTACAGTTGCTCCTCCAGTTGTTGATGGGGGCATGAGCAGATGATATTGAAAGAAACTACTCCTGTATTTCTACAAATATTTTCTCCATCCATCCATCTAATTTTCCCTCGCTGTTCGTATGATATATCTTGAACTTTAATATAATGTACTGTGCTTAGATGCTAGCTGTTTGGATTGATTTGGTTCCCCAAAACATTTTTCCTTTATGCAATAATCAACATGAATGCAAAGAGTAAATTTGAGACTGATCATTAAATACTATGAATTCTAAGATGGAAAAGGAGAAGGATATATAGGTTGAAGTTCGATGACGACTCTTGAAAGGTTGGTGCTGGTACTATACATAAAAAAAAGATCTCTGGTTGAAAGGCCTAGCTCGCCTAGATGCAACCCAGGTAAGTGGAGGAGGAAGATCTGTCTTGTATTTTTCTACATATTTTTCTCTCACCTATTTTTCTACATTATTTTATTTGAGTATGCTCTACACACAATAAATTTTATCATACAATTAAATAAATAAAATATTGAAACCCACACTTTTTATTGGAACAAAACGAGAATGAATTATCATTTTCTAAACCAATAAAGCTCGCTTGCTTATTTCACAAGTAACGATATTTTCAGCATAGTTACCTAGCTGAGTGAGCTATGAAATAGCCTTGCCGCCTCTAAGTCACACCTTTATCTTGGGAAAGGTAAGTTGTGGAACAAGTTTCTATAAAACTTAATCGCCAACGAGAGGTAGGAAGACTCATCTCTAAACCACATACAAATGAAAAATCATCTCTTCCATCAGCTAAATAATTTTTTCATGTTATCCTTTAAACAACAAATAGTCTAAAAACTAACTTAAGTATCAAAAAGTTTTTTTTTTTGGGTGACCTCAAACCAACATCATAGCTCAACTCGTTGTTAGCCATGAAAAAACCTAGAGGGATTCATTGAAGTTTTTCATTGACTTTATCAGTGGAGTCGTCTATATAAATCTTAAAAGAAAAGTTTTGTTTGATTACTATCCAAACTTTTTTCCATTCCTTTTATCACTTGAGATTTTTCATGGTTGATAACATAGAAACACTAGGTGGAAGAGTTACATACTTCCATTATTTTCTTCAACCCTGTCGAGTTCCAGCAACTTTCCTTGTTCATTGACCACCAATTTTTCAACAACCTACTCCTCTAACATCTTCGTTGCATAGAAAACTCCATTTCATTAAAGAAAAAAGAAAATAAGCGAATTGAAGTGGAGAAGAGTAAGCATAACACCCATATCGTTCCAAGAAGCAAATATCATCACTAAAACAAGATCTTTATAGATCAAAAAGCAAGGTCATGAGTTAGAGTTGTCAACAATAAACCTATTATTTATCAGAATCCCATCATAGTAGTCCAAAGCTAAAAAACCCATGCATGGATGAGGACAAAAAAACCTTGATTTTGTTAAAACATGTTGAAAAAACATCTCATTAGAGATTCTATAGTTACAAAGATGAATTTGAACAACTACAATGGCCTCTTTGATCATAGAGAGCACATTCAAAATATTAGAAACAATCTTGAATTGGTGATCCAAGATACTAACATTATATGTAAAATTCTCCCCGTCACTTTTTATGGGTCGTCCCAAGTTTTGAGGTCACAGTATAGAGCCAATCTCTATAATTAGCTTTGTTAACATGTGTCATAAACTAATTGATCACTTTAGCATCAATATAAATATGAAGAAAAGCTTCACAAAGCTTTTTAACATCACTTAATGAGAAAGAGAAAGCACCATGGCTTAAAACGATTTGATGAGAAGATGTCAAAAATGAAAAACTTGCTAGAATCTGTGGCGATAAAAGCATTCATTAGTGGTGTGCGTAATTACTCTTTTTGGAAGCAACTATATGCTCTACCTTACAAGTGTCTTCTCAATATAAAGCAAACTATATATAATTAGTTCCAGTAAAATGCTATGCTTTAAAAAGGAAATAAAGAGTCTTGTAGCTAAAGACTATCTCCAATAGTTTATGAAAAGAGAACTAAAATACCATGAGAGTTTTGTAGCTAAAGACTATTTCTAATAGTTTATGAAAAGAGAACTAAAACATCATGAGTAACCAAAAGAAAAACCTGATACTTTCAAGTTTCTTTCTCAAAAATCAATATGATATTGGGAGTCTCAACTGATAGAAATTCCACTGGAAAGAATAAGGCCTATATGAAGCACATACTCGCATAAAAATACAAAATCCTTGGCATAAACTTATTATGTTTACTCTTGAGGATGAGGAAGAAGTGACATTTTCTCATGAAAATGCTTGGTTATCTCTACTGTCCTACATTAACTATAATATGCATAAAGTGTTTGTTGATGATGGAAGTGTTATGAACATCTTTTCAAAGGATGCCCTGATACAAATAGGCATGGACACCTTTAAGTTAATTCTAATAAAGAATCATCTAATAGAGATTAAGGAGAGAAAAGTGTTAATGAAGGGTGCCTTGGATTTTTCTATGACCATCGACACATACCTCAACTATTGTACGCTTCCATATATATTCATGATGATCAAAATCTACCTAATGTATAATGTTATGTTAGGAAGATCCCTTCTCCATGAGATCAATGCAATAATCAACACTAAGAAATAATCGAACATAGGTTCTCCTTAGTTTCACAATAAAAAATTAGACAAGTGAGCTAGTAAATAAACTATTATTGAATGGTTTAAAGAAGAAGATATTAAAAGATAAAATAGAGTAGAATGAATTGTTTGATGAGATTTTATCGGCATACAAAACCACTTAAAAGAACTCAATGGGCAAGACACCTTTTCTCTTAACATATAGGATTGAAACTGTTATCCCCGCTGAAATAAGTTGTCCCAGTTACAGGGTGTTACACTTATTTATGTATATAAAAAATAACAGGTTGAAGGCCAACTTAGATTTGATTAAGAAAGCTTGACATATAGTTGTAATGATAAATGAAACTTGTAGACATTGAGCCGCCCAATACCATAATGCTAAGGTGAAAAACATGTGTTTCAAAGTATGAGACATGGTATTGAGAAAACTAGAGGTAACATAGAATGTTAAAGGAAGAGAAAAGTTAGTACCAAAATGGGATGAACCATTTAAAGTAGCATGAATAATTAATGCTAACACTTACCACTTGTAGGATGAGTAAAAGAAAAATCTCCCACACCCGTAGCACTTCAACCACCAAAAGATATACTTTTGTTAGAACACCACCAGGTCTCTGAACCCCTTTTTATCATTATATGATGAATTCATTTTATGTTTACTTTAAGAAATTTTATGTCATTAAAGCCTTTGTATCACCCATCATGTTTCAAGTTATCTACTTTCATGATTGGGTTTGGCACCATATTTTATTAATTATCTCTAAGTTATTTTCACTAGGATTAGATTGTGTCCAATTATAGATTTGTATTCTCATTAAGAATTGTCTCCATGATACATTTTAAATCTCTATATCTTTATGCCTTTATATTCAGTGTCTCCTTACTAAATTCCATATAATATCCTAGTTTCAACAACACATTTTATTTTGAACATAAAGTTATGATACAAAAAGATAAAATAACAAAAACTACATATTTTTGTTGAAAATATGTTTTATATTTTATTTGAAAACACATATAACATGAGCTAATAAAAAAATACAACACACAACATAGCTCTTGACCATACAAACAGATATGAGAAAAGCTGGGAGCTAATTCTCTCTTATTCATAAGAAAATTATTCCTTGCAAGTTGCTGCTTCGGCATGATAGGGAAAGATCCTATCATAGTCAAGAACAAGAATGAGAAAGGCATGCAAATTTTTCATAATATTTCTCTTGGCCCTATTATCAAAATGGACATCACCCATAAAAACAATAGCTCATCCTCAACATTATTACATAAAGTAGTTATATTTCCATGAATGACCATAAACTTCTGAGGACCATTCCTAATCTTTTGCAGCCTGAACAATTCTTCCTTAAAAGAAACAAGCACATCAAAAGCAGTGTTTAATAAAGTTTTATCTTCTGCAACATTTCTTTTAGTTGTGGCTAGTTCATCCTCAATACTAGCCATTTCACCGCGTCCTACCATCAAGTCAGAAATAAAAGTATCTTTATCTTTAATTGATATATGGTATGCGGTTTCTATCTCACGAAGCCACCCCTAGAGTTTAGTACAAACTCTTATAGATTCTTGAAGCTTCCTCTTAACAAAGGTAACATGACTATTTAGATTTTCCTTTTTAGTTGCATCCATTTGAAAGGTTTGTAATAAAAAATAACAAATAACTAAAAAAAAAAAAAACACACACATACACATATAAAAGAAGAAAGGAAATCATAAAAAAAAGAATAAAAAAAAAATTTTAGAAAGCTTATTTCGAAAAGCAACTATTGAGTATGACCTAAATGATCACTAAAATTATGTGTAAAAGTGATTCATTTCATGAGGAGTCTAGAAAACACAAGATAAGGTTGTTAGGGTCTCTTCGTATTCATTCCTTGGAAACAAGGATTATATATATATATATATATATAAAGCCCTCACTTTATTACTCTCATGTTCAGACAGTATAATATTTAGGGTTTGGGAAAAACCAATGGTCTAAAATTGAGAAACACCTTATGTAGTGTTTTCTAAGATAGAAGGAGAAAATTTAGAAAAGCTTATTGATTGGACTTGTAAACGATTCCATGCAATGTTATATTTATAGTGGGAACAGATGAAGCTGTAGGAGATATATGAGTGGTCAAATTGGTGGGTGAAGTGGCAGTATGCCTATACTTGGATGTCAATCTAGCAGAAGCATGATCATATATTCTTTGATCTATCTCACCAGAAAGGGTCTCTGATTTCTCTTGAGTAGTCTCTTCTTCACTATCATTGACTTCTATTTTTCTCCTTGATCATCTCCTACTCCCACTAGCATTACTTATACATACGCTTCCACCTAAAAAGTAAGGACACTAGAAAATCAAACATATTAAACCCTTGTTTCATACCCTCAAATATATTTCTCCACTCACTTTTTACTACCTAAGAGCATCATGTTGTATCTTTTCTAACTAGAATGGAGTTGATCATAAAAATATCTGTTGGAATTGGTTAAAATAAGAATTAAATTACAATATGGCGTTGGGCATTCTTTAACTAAAACTAGACCCCCACTTCTAATACTTTCCTATCAATATATCATCTCCTACGTACCTCACAACTATCCACTCACCCCTCCAATTAGATATGGATTCTAATCCTTTGAAATATGTTATTTAAAGGACTATATGGGTAACAACGAAATATGAAGAACCAGACAGTGTCTTTGCTACCATCTGCACATCCCCTCATCTCATAACAAGCTTTAAAAATATATATCGATGGAGTTTTTATATAAAGGATAGAAACTTCTCAAAAGCCACAAGTATCACCTAACTGTTTGGGTGAAGTTATCCTATAGTTTGTGAATATTTTTTTTTCTTTTTTTGCAAAACTAGTCAAAGAAAGGTTATAACCACATTTGAACATATAGAATGGCACAATTATTTCAAGTTATCCACACCTCCTACCATAGCCTTATAGGTCATACCCAATATTTCATTTGTTATTAGGTTAATCATATGGGTTGTGATTGTAACTTTTCATATGTTTTCATATGTCGTACCCTTGTCATGGGAACGTGATGTCGTAACAACCCTTCCCAGGCAAGGGTTTGAAAGGTCTTTTTGGTTGGTTGAAGAGTCTCCACCTAGTATTACATATTAAGAATCCTAATTATTTTTTTTTCTAGAGATTCTAGATAAGGAACTAGTTGTGTAAAGAGAAGATATTAATACCCCTAATATGCCTCACCTAAGGTAAGCTGTATTATTATTATTATTATTATTATTATTATTATTATTATTATTATTATTATTATTATTATTTGTTATGGTCTAATGATGTCTATTTCTATTAGTCTATTATAATGCATTTTTTTACAATGAACAAAGCCTGGTTTTATCGGTCTGGGAAGGTGAAATATCCTTAATTATCGTCGAGGCTTTTTTTTTAGGTAAAACTTGATTTTTTTGGATATTTCAGATGAAATTACTTGTTAATTTTATCCTTATATTAAAAGTGAATGAGTTGTATTATTTACAATAATATTTTGGATATTAACCACTTTTAGTTTTTTTTATCCTTATATTAAAAGTAAATAATATTTATTATTCATAATAATATTTTGGATATTAACCATTTTTAGGTTTTTTATCCTTATATTAAAAGTGAATGATATTTATTATCCCTAATAATAATTTGGATATATTTACCCCTTTTAGTTTTTTATCATTATATTAAAAGTGAATAATATTTTCTTATCAAAAATACTTTTTTAAAAATAAGCCAAAATCCTTTGGAATTGATCTTCTAATAAGAAAACTCCTATAAAATACTTTGTTTTATCCAATTAGGGGTCAAACTAAAACCAGAAAAAATTTATTTACCGGAGTAAAAACCAAACACAATATCATCGTACTCTGACACCACGTCGTACAATTCTTCACCCGACATTAGCGGCGATGCAACATCCCTTTCATCTTTGCCAACCAAGTGATTTGTTGGCAAGAACCGCTAGTGGCAATTAAAAAAAGATGTTTTACTATCATTTGTTAACGTGAAAGCCTTATTATTTTCTATATAGTATGGACATGCTTTTTTTTCATAGGTGCTTCAATTAGAAACCATTTCATATGTACTAAAATTATTGATAGTCTATATCAATGCTACCTTCATTTAAAAATCATGTTTCCTCAATACATCATATGTCTTAATGAATGAGCACAAACATCTATATTCCAACTCGAACTATTAGGATCGAGTATGCTCATGGATAAAAACATGAACTTCTACCTTATACATATCACCGATGACAAGTTGTAAACTATGAAAATCATCAGCCAACAAAAGTAACGAGTAGCAAATGACCCGAATGGATTGAATCCATGTTTGTACATAACCCAAGACGCATGTTACCTGATTCCATTGAAAATTAAGGATGTATCCCATAAAATGTTTTGAAGCTTCACCATAGGAAGAGTGCATCATCACTCCATCCATCGCATCATGTGAATAATATCATGTCATATCATGTGCTCAGTAGTCTTTAGTGACATAAATAACATTTGCAGTCTAGGTGTGATTGAGAAATATTTAAGTTTTCTATGTGTGACAAGAGTCATTTCCCTACGAATTCTAGGTTTATAACGAGCATGCTCACATGTTCTGTACTTGATCAACTCTTTATTTTCAAGGTAGTACAACGTGCAGAAGTTTGGACATATGTCAATTTTCTAGTATCCTAGACTGTAGGGTTTTATTATGGATTTAGTAGCATGAAAGTTCTCTTTCAGCCAATTCCCTTCACGTAAAATGCTTTTCACTCATTCGACAATTCTGTTATAACCGGCCTTACTTGCCCATGATGTGATTTGATGGTGAAAACTTGTGCAATAGAAAATAATTTACTATGATTTGTGCACTCATCCTATAATAGTTCATCAGAGTTTTTTTAAAATAAAAAAAACCTGGTTACGTCTGCATTAGGTTCTTCATCTACGACTAAACAACATAGCCCTGATTCAGTCCCATTGTATTCATAACTATATTCCTATAATGATTACTATTGTAATATATAACTTCATGCACATTACAACATCGATGTTTATCAATGGATACTGCAATGGCATATCCAGTCAGAAAAATTCACCGTAATTTATTGATGAAAATATTTCATCGATGTGTCCATTTATATTTGCTGATTTTCTGATAGTGATAACTAAGAAATCTAGTTGTCTCCTCACTATAGAAGAGGATCATATGAAAATGATACAAGTAAGACTAGCTATTTGAAGAAATTCCGGGCTCAATTTATCCAAGCATGTAATTATTACTATTATACGGATACGAGAAGTTATTAAATATACTCTAAGTTGTACGCATTTCCTCCTCTCACATTAACATGAGATTCATTATAAAAATTATTCATGAATCTCAACTTTATATTAAAGGAAGAACACAACTCCAGATACATCGAATTATTCCTCCGAGGATACAATGCTCGGGGGAATGAATTGCCAACTTTAACAAGGAAGAGAAATCAACTCTAAATAACAATCAGGTCTTTGTTGCAGGCAAGAGAGTCATCATAGATAGAAATCCGGCCCAAATGGACCCTAACACATTTTCATGGTACGGGTCATCATGCCCATGAATTCATTCATGTCTATCAAACCATCCCCATCACTATCCACTGCTCGAATCATTTTACGACAAGCATCCAAGCTAGACCTCTCTCCCAACCTCTTCAAGACCTCCATTAATTCTTCTGCACTTATTTTTCCATTCCCATCCAAGTCAAACACTCGAAAAGCACTTTCAATGTCACTGCTCTTTACTCCATCTCCCATGTTATGCATCATTTCCATGAATTCTTTGAAGTCTATGTACCCATCCCCATCAATATCAGTAGCCTGAAATGCCTTGACCATTTCAGATTCCTCTAGTCCCTTGCCTAAGGCCCTCAGTGCTGATTTGTACTCCTGACGAGAAATCTTGCCATCTTTGTTGAGGTCAAACTTGTCAAACACCCATTTCATCTCTTCCACATTCGGTTGGAAAGATTTTGACTCATTAGAGCTTTGTCCCAGGATTACGTTTTGTTGCATGGATTTTGAAACACTACAGCTTTGCCTCTTCTCCCTATAAATTCTTGACTCGGTTGGTGCTAGTGATGATGAGGAGGAATTTCTTGGAAGACCATGAAAATTGAGAAAACTCAAGTGCGACATTTTTGTTTGATATTACGATATGATGAGTAGCTGTATTCAAATTGTTTATAACCTCAGTACTTATTTAAGCTCTGATTCCATTTAACTTTATATCCTCTACGCGGAAGAATATTATGAAAGAAAAGGCTATCATTCTATGCTGTGATCGATGGAGTAAAAAGTATGGATGTACTTGCACTGCAGCTTTCATGCAAGTTGAGGAAAATCTCATGCCGAATTCATGAGGGGAGGAAGAAGAGGTCAACAAGCATATAAAAGGGAAAAGTGAAAGTAGAGGAAAAGGTTATTCTTTACTTTCTCTTGCAAGTTGATTCGCATCTAGCTAGCCCTCCTTTCGGTAAGATACCAAGTTCAAAGTCCGCATAGTGGAAGAGAAAAGAAAGAATCGGTGCTTCCTTTTCATTAATCTATTTGGAAGAGAGATAACCAGGATCGGAAAATTCAACTGAATTTGGTTCTGAGGAATATTGCATGAAGGATTTGTTAGCCTTATCGCGTAACGCGGTTACTTTTTTAAATAAAAAGAGTTGAAGTGTGGCTAGACCTTGCAATATATTGGAATCTCTTGTAAGAAAAAGGCATTTGAGTAACGGGAATTTGGATTCTCACAAGACACCAATAATGATAGGTGCTAAACTTTAAAATTAAAAGTCTTCTTAGTTAAATCAAGCACAAATTTTTTTTGAAATAATTGGCGATCACAATTGAAGTGTTATATTTATATTTTTTTTTTAAAAAAAAAACTATGGCATTGAGATCAAAATTACCATAAAACTTAGAAAAAAAGAAAGAATTGGTAAAGGTCTCTATTGAAGAAGGAAGTAGAGAATCAATTCTTTAAGGAAAAAAGCCTAGAAGGAAAATGAAAGTCTCTTATAATAAATAGACAATAAAAAAAAAGAAACTTTAAAGTGGTAACGGTCTATAATAGTTTCCAGAGTTACTAACCTATTGGATAAAAGAGTAGGTATCAAAAGAAATAGAAAATGAGAAGAGAAAAAAGAATCAAAAGCAAGTTACATTGATTCAGAATTTGAAAGAGAAAGATCTGAAGTTTAAGGATAAAACACTGGATTCAATTTAAGGATTACAAATAGAAGAAATTGAGTGTGGTTAAATGTCAAAATCATCTTAAGATGTATGAGAACAAAAATTAAACAAGTTTTAAATTAAAAGAAATTAGAGATTAGGAGATTCAAATCATCCTAAGAAAAACTAATTGATATAAATGTAAATGAAGGCATTAAAGTCTCTTTAATTGTCAATTAACTCATAATTTAGGAAACAAATCAGTTATTAATGAGCTGTTTAAGGAGAGAATAAGTGTTATACACAAAATTAACAAGAAGAGATAAAGTTTGAGACAAGAAGAACAAGCCAAGCCTAGTTGCAAATCAAACTTGGTAGAAGTCTAGACTTACATTAAAAAAAAAGTCTATAAACTCTAAGATCCTTAAAGCAAGGTATGGATCAACATGAAAGAAAATATGAGTTTATGTGTTGCAAGATCCTTAAAACAAAGAATAATATAGATTTAAATAGCAGTTATTTTTAGATTTTCAATTTAAAGAACGATATTAGAAAGGAACAAATCATTCATCATAATTAAATTAACAATTGATATGCAATTCAACCAAGTTCACAGAGTTTTCAAAACTTGTTGATCAAGTAGGTTGATAACTTTTAAATCCTGTTTGGGAGTGTGGCGGCGGTTGCTTTTCAAAGTGTTTTTCGTACCGAAATACATCAAAATGATGTTTTTTTTTCATTTTTTAAAAATCAATTTTGAAATCAGCACATCAAAAAAATCCAAAACATACCAAAAAAATTAATTTTTAGAAAACAAATTAATTTTTTCTGGAAACGCGGGTACAATCGCGTTTCCAAACGCAGCCTTAGTAGGCTGATAATCAATAAGCTTATAATTAGTAGACAGTAATTTTCATAACCATAAAAAAAACCTAAAAATATATTCTCATATCAAGAATCTCTCTCAGATCAAGAACAACTCCATAATTATATTTTCTTTTATTTACAACAAACTTTCTTCTTCTTAAATTTTAGTTATCTTTTGATACTTTTGTTGTACGTTCCCACACGCAGCGACAATAGCGAGTTTTGTTTGTTTGTTTGGTTCTTTCTTGGAAGTTGCCACCTAGTATTTGGTTCAGGGTCACTAGAAAACCCGAGTGTGTTGGTCTTTATAAAAAATTCACGGGTAAGAGACTGGTTGTGGCTAGAAAAGGTATTAGCACTCGTAGCGCACCCTACCTGAGGTAAACTGCTTTGTGGTTTGATGTGATTTAAAGATTTTGAAAGTTGTCTTGTCAATGACTTCTTAAAAAGAGAAGAAAAGTTCTCTTTAGTAAGGAGATCTTTATCTTATCGAGTAAAGAAAACCTAATTGCTTTAGCATCAATAAAAACAAAACAAACTTTTCTATTTAATATCAAAAGTATGTCTTACATATAAGATCATAATCTTGGATACTAAAAGAAAATAATTTTTTTTTGAAATATTGGCCTAGTTCTCGTGACTTTAATAAACTTGTTATTAAAGTAAAAAATGCATGCTAAGACATATTTTTTAAAAAAATTTCTATGTTGTATGAAATTACGATATGATTTTTTTATATATCTTTGAGAGACTTGACCGTATGCATGAAAACAAAGCCCCTTTTTTTTGTTTTTTTAGATATATATATTTTTGCAACATTTCATAGAAAACCGAGTATTTTAATATCATATTTGTATTTTTATAATATAAAAATATAAACCTTAAAATAAATACGCTAGAAAACCACAAATCTCTCTCTTTCTATATTTTTTAGGGGTCGAGTCCAGCTTAGCCCATGTGGCTGGGCTGAACCTAGCAGGCCTAGCCTGGTCAGTAGCCCAAGCCAGTTACATAGCTGGGCAAGAGGCACATGTGAGCTTCCGCACGCATACATGCTCAATTACTTTTCAAGTGAATTAAAATTCACTTGAACAGTAAAATGCAAATGAAAATCCATGCACAGAGACGAGGAGAACAAACTTGGAGGCAGAAATGAAGGGACAAATGCGATGTCGAAGGCGTACCTGCTGTTCTGTTAGCGCTTTCGTCTATTTTAGCTCTTCCCCTCTATTCTTTGTTGGCGTCCGTCTCTTGAGTTTTATCTTTGTGTCTTCGTCCCTCTCTATCTCTACTAGTTTTTTGGTCTCTCTCCTCCCTGTTCTCTTTTGTCTTTTTTTTTCTGGTATTCTTCTATGCATCCTCCATGTCTGTGTGTTTTTCTGTTCTTCACTTTGTATCCATTTTCTTTTGCGTCTAGCCCTCTCTGTTTCTTTTTCTCTTCTTCTCCTATTTTTTTAGCTCCCATGTTCTCCCCTATTCTCCCTATTTTTTCTTTTTTATTCTCCCCCTGTTCTCCTATTCTCTCTCTTGTTCTCTGTGTTTTCCTTCTCTTGTCTTTTACTCCCTCTCTTTTCTTTTCTTTTCCGTGCCTCCCCCCTTTTTTTCCCCTGTAATGCTTTGTTTCTGGTGCAGTGGCTGCTGAAGATGGAGCTTTGGAACTGCTACTGAAGAAGAAGTCGAGGGCGTGCCTTTTGTATTTCACTCCTGTTCATTCATCCCTTTTTTTCCCCTGTAATGCTTTGTTTCTGGTGCAATGGCTGCTAAAGATGGAGCTTTGGAACTGCTACTGAAGAAGAAGTCGAGGGCGTGCCTTTTGTATTTCACTCCTGTTCATTCATCCCCCTCTGGATTTCTCTGTTCTCTTCCCCCCTGTTTCTTTTCTCCTGTGTTTTTTTTTTTGGTTTTTCCCCCGCCTATGTTTAGTCCCTTCTCTGGCTTTTATCGCTAGAGAATGCATGTGTTTTCCTTAATAATAAAGACATTCAAGACCGTTATTGCAGGAGTAATGGTAATGGTTGGCGATGGCAGGGGCGTCTGTTTTTTCTTTGGCTTTATAGCCGAATAAATACTATACGTTTCAATAATGTATTGCATTGTGGGCAGCTGAGGCTATTTATTTATTCTTTTTCCTGCTGAAACGGCTTCCCTGGTGTAATGAAGAAGGTGATAAATAGTGTCCTTTCAAACGGTACTGTTTTGAGATGTGAAATGACCATTTTCAGTTTGGTCACCCAAGTTCTAAAATTTTATGGTCAAGTCCTTGGATAAATTATAATTGGACCCCTAAAATTTAATTTCTTCCAAATAAAACTCAAATTGACTTTAAAAATAATTTTTGGTGCAATCAAACTCTCTATAAATTCAATTAAACCTTTAATAAAATTTAATCGAGTCCATAAACATCTGATTTTGAGCTTTTTTTTTCCTCAAATTAAATTTTTCTTGTCAACAGAGCTCTCATCAGTCAAAAATATACTATTAATTTTCAATCCTTGTATTTTTAAACCTCCTCAACAAATTTCTAGCCATTTTATAAGCACTTTGACATCCTCTTCTCGCTACTATTATTTTTTTAGATTTCTTCCGAATATATTTTTTATTTTTCTTTGTATTTTACATTAAAAAATAGAATATTTTAAAAAATAAAAATTAATAAAATATATATATTCTTGAAGTATTTGTATCATTTTCAATGTATTTTTAAAAAAATTAAAAATTCAAAAAAACAATTTCAACACTTTTAGCTATTAACGCGCACATTTCAAAATTATTGATTAATTTTTCTCATTGAGTGGACATTGATGTTGCTTTTTTTTTTTTTAATCACAATACAAAAAAATAAAAATATATGGTAAAATGGTAAAGGAATCTCACATAAAAGGAGCAAGAAAAAAAAATAGAAAACCATCTTCCCACACTTTTCTCTCCAGCTCACTCTCCTAAAAGACACTTTCAAAACCCTTAGGCTGTGTTTGTTTCTCGGAAACTGGTTTTTGAGAAATCACTTTTCAAATTTTTCGGTGTTTGTTTATCATTAGAAAAGTTGGTCAACGGAAAACACTTTCCGGTCAAAGTAAAATTTGGTTTGGTTTCCAGAAAAGTATTTTCCTTTTATTTTGAGCGGAAAACACTTTCCAGAAGTTGTGAAAATTTTAAAAATATCATATTATTTGCTGATTGTATCACATTTGATCTTCAAATTTTTGATTGATTGATTGATATATATATATATATATATATATATATAGTTTTGAATATTTGTTTTTCAATTTCATTTAATTTTTATATTAATTTTGATCCTTATTTTTTTTCCCATATCATTTTTAATTGAAATTTTTCATCTATCAAATTTGATCCTCATTCTTTTAATTGTTACTTATTTTATTTGAAATAATTTATGAAATGTTAATTATTATTATTTTAATTTTTTCATCTTTCAATTTTTTTTTATTTTTTAAATTTGATCTCTATTATTTTTATTATTATTTATTTTATTTGAGATGATTTATGAAATTATATTTTTTTTTTCAATTTCATTCCCATTCAACTTTTTAATTTGTAAGATTTATTATTTTTCAGCTCATTTTTCATGACATAACCAAGCACTGGAAAGTGTTTTTCAACTTATTTTCCATTACACTACTAAATATCAGAAAATAATTCACTTTTCCAGAATTCACTTTCTCGAAATTCACTTTTCAAAAAAAAACTACTTTCCAACAAATAAAGGGGACCTTAGTCAACATCTCCTTTCCCATCTCCTTTAAGCACCCACTTTTCTCTCCAGCTCACTCTCCTAGAAGACACTTTTGAAGCCCTTGGTCACCGCCTCTTATTAGGAAAACAAACCATGGCAACCGAAGCCAGCAACCCTCTCCATCATTTTCCCCAACTCTAAGTAAAAAAAACCAAAAGCCATCCTCTCTAACCCATAGTTATTAAACCCAGTCTGGGAGTTGACCCGGACAAGAGGCTGGATCCCGGGTTTTATAGGTGAACCCGAGTCAACTCATAAAATTAAAAAAAATTTGAAGTTTTATTATTTTATATGAAAAAATTAAGAAACAATCCATGTAAATATAGGCTATACATATTGTAAATAATAAAGTTTAAGAGAATATTTAAAAAAAAACTTTATCCCGCATTAAAAAAATATTATATTAAGCTTTTAAGTTGAAGTATTTAAACTAAAAAAGTTTTTTATCCCACATTGAAAAAACATAACTTTTTTATTGGGAACATGGACTATATATACTAATGGTTTCAAATCCCACATTGAAAAAACATAGTTTTTTTCTTGAGAACATAGAGTATATATACTAATAGGTTTCAAATCCCACATTTGAAAAAAAAAACACTGAATCTTGCCCGGGTTGCCCGGGTCACGGGTTGACCCGCCGGGTCGACCGGGTTTGGCCGGGTCGTTGCACCGGCCGGTCTTTTGATAAGCCCGAACCGGTCTAGCCCCCAGGACGACCCACCGGACTGGTCAGGGTTTAATAACTATACTCTAACCTAAAGCTCCAGTAAGCCATTAACCCAATGCCATTTTTCTTCCAAAATATACTGTTATTTTTCAATCCTTATATTTTTGAACTTTCTCAATTAATTTCTAGTCATTTTCTAGGCACTCTGGTATTCTCTTCTCTGCTATTAATTTTTTAGATTTCTTTCAAATATTTTTTATTTTTCTTTTTATTTTCTCCTTTTTGGTATAGAGATCTAAAAATGGGTAACAAGATATGCCTCCTCTTTACAATACTTACGGAAAAAAGACTAATTAAATGTTTTGCATAATAAGTTTTGTGAAGATAAACAAAACTGAACTTCCGAAACTAATCTTTTCAAAACTTGATTAATTTGAAACTTTGTTTTTATAGCGATTTCATTTAACTAGAAACTAATAATGTTCTTTTTGATGGCCGACTTTGAACCTTTTTTGTGTAAGAATTTTTTTATTGATAGGGTTCTTTTTATTTTTCTTTTCTTTCAACGCTAAGATAATATATTCATTTCATTGTCTTTTTAGCTTGCCAGTTCAGTTATGATAATTATTCACAATCAAATTGTATTCTTTATTCTGTATACTGTTTCTTTATATTTACATCAGAAGAGAGCATAAAAGGAAAGAAGGATCAGTACAATCCTAGGCTATCTTTATCTCCTTTATTCACGGAATTTTCACATATTTGAAATGCCAAACAAATCTCCTAATTAATTGCAATTACAGCTCACGCCAACACTCCCCCTCAAGTTGGTGCATAGATATCTCGCATGCATAACTTGCCAATTGAGTTGTAGAAGTCCTTGCTAGACACTGCTTTTGTAAGAATATCTGCTAACTGAGCTTTGGATTTCACAAATGGAAATTGAATTATCTTTGCTTCAAGATTCTCTTTGATAAAGTGACGGTCTACCTCCACATGTTTAGTACGATCATGTTGGACAGGGTTGTGGGAAATGGAAATAGCTGCCTTATTATCGCAGAAGAGGTCCATTTCAGAAATGGGGGCAAATCCAATCTTTGCAAGTAGCTTTCTCAGCCAAAGAAGTTCACAGAGACCTTTAGACATTCCTCTAAACTCAGCTTCAGCACTTGACAATGCTACCACCTTTTGCTTCTTACTTCTCCAGGTTACAAGATTTCCTCCTACAAATGTAAAATACCTTGAGGTTGATTTTTTATCAGTGATATTACCTGCCCAATCTGCATCTGTATATCCATCAACCTTCAACTGATTATCATGTTTTGAGAACATGAGCCCCTTGCCTAGGGATGACTTCAGGTATTGGAGTATCCGAGTCACTGCTTCCATGTGACTTTTGCTTGGATTATGCATGAATTGGCTCACAACACTTACCGCATATGCAATATATGGCCGAGTGTGGGAGAGGTAAATAAGTTTACCAACTAAACTTTGATATCTCCCTTTGTCAGCTGGTACCTGGTTTGGGTATTCTCTAAGTCTGTGGTTCTGAACAATGGGTGTGTCTGCAGGTCTGCATTCCAACATTTCTACTTCTGTTAGCAGGTCTGATATGTATTTTTGTTGAGAGAGAAATATACCTTGCTTAGACCGGGCAACTTCAATTCCCAAAAAATACTTTAGTCCCCCTAGATTTTTCATCTCAAATTCGGTTGCTAACTGTTTCTAAAGCTGAGACATTTCTTCTACATCATCTCCTGTTATAATTATGCCATCTACATAAACTATTAATACAGTTACCTTCCCCAACTTGTGGTTTAGAAACAAAGTGTGGTTAGAGTTACTTTGTTGGAAGCCATATTTCTTCATTACTAAACTGAATCTTCCGAACCATGCTCGTGGTGACTGCTTTAGTCCGTATAAGGCTCGCCGCAATTTACACACCATTTCAATCTTGAAAGGTGTTGTGTAACCTGGAGGAACCTCCATATACACCTCCTCTTTGAGTTCCCTATGGAGAAAAGCATTTTTTACATCAAGTTGATATAAAGGCCAGTCAAGATTTGCAGCAAGTGATAGTAATACTCTGACTGTATTTAGCTTGGCAACAGGTGAGAAAGTTTCCTGATAGTCCACACCATATGTCTGTGTGTATCCCTTTGCTACTAATCTTGCTTTATATCGGTCAACAGATCCGTCTGCTTTGTGTTTAATAGAGAACACCCATCTGCAACCCACTATTCTTTTTCCTTCGGGTAATGGGACAAGAGTCAATGTATTATTCTTTAGTAGTGCCTTCATTTCTTCATTTATCGCTTGGGTCCATTTCAGATTTGTCAATGCCTAATTAGTGCTGGTAGGAATCTGACATATGGAAAGTTCCTGTGTAAATTTCTGGAGGGGTTCAGAGAGACCCTTGGTGGATACATAGTTGGCAATTGGATACCTTGACCTGCGGTCTCCAATCTCTGGAGAGTATCTATTAGGTGGCTTGCCCCGATTGTACCTATGAGGGCATAGAGACATTTATATTATTGGTATGCAAAGGTGTTGTAGGAGTACTTACTTTAGGAGTATTCTCAGGAGATGATTCGGCTGGTACTTTAGAGAAGAGAGGTGCAGGTTCTATCTCAGACATTACATGTTCTATGCTAGGATAGGTATCAATCTACCCATTAGAGTGTATATCAGTGTCACAGTGGACAACGCCAAGGTTGTCATTTGGCCTCTCGTGAAGCAGCTCAACATTCTGTGGTAAGTTCTCATGACTGATCCAATTAAACTCGTTGAGCTTCTCTTGTTGGAACCAATTCACCTCTTCATTATGTGTCTCCCCCTGAAGAGGAGAAGTAGATGCCGAAGAGGAATAAAAGATGTCAGCCTCTAAGAATTGGACATCCATAGTCACATAGAGTCTTCGTGCAGTAGGGTCATAGCATCGATACCCTTTCTGATGTATGCCATAGCCCAGAAACAGACATCGGCGTGCACAGGGATCAAGTTTAGAGCGTTAGTTCTTGTGAAGGTATACATATGCGACACATCCAAAGACCTGAGGAGGGAGCATTAATGCATTTGGAAGTGTCATATAAGTAGAAAGGTATTGAAGTGGATTCTGAAAGGATAACACCTTAGAAGGCATTCGATTGAGAAGATGAGCTACAGTAGATACTGCATCATTCCAGAAGCGTTGGGGCATATAAGCGCCAAGAAGCAGAGCACGTGCAGTCTCAAGAATGTGTCTATTTTTTCTCTCCGCGACACCGTTCTGTTGGGGTGTTTGTGAGCATGAAGTTTCGTGAATGAGACCATGTTGATTGAAATAAGTCTTAAGGTGTTTATTTACATATTCACCACCATTATCGGAGCAGAGAACCTTGATGGTGGCTTCATACTGGGTACAAACCATCGCATGGAATGTTTCGAAGATATTAAGAACCTCATCTTTATGTTTCATCAAGTAGAGCCATGTCATACGGGTACAATCATCTACAAAAATAACAAACCAACGAATGCCGGACATATTCGTCACCGGTGAGGGTCCCAACACATCAGAGTGTATTAAAGCAAATGGAGTGTCACTCTTATTCATGCTTAATGGGTAAGTAGCATGGTGGCTTTTAGCCAAAATACAAGTGTCACACTTTAAATCAGAAATCTGAGTATTTATAAATAAATCCGGAAGAACATGCTTCAAGTAATAAAACAATGGGTGTCCTAAGCGACGATGTCATAACCAGATCTGTCTCTCTTTAGCAGTATGCAGATGGTGCATGTGATGTGCCTGGCCGATATTGAGGTCGTCCACATAATATAGTCCCCCCTCTTAGTACCACGCCCAATTATCTCCTTGGTAAGAATATCCTGAATAAGACAAAAGTTTGAATACATTAGTACAACACACCTTAAGTCTGTAGTAAGTTGGCCTACAGATATCAGTTTATGTGATAATGATGGAACAAGTAAAATGTTGGTTAAATGCAGGGATGAAGATAAAGTCACAAAGCCTGCTCCAATGACTAGTGAAATACCACCATTTGCATTGACGATGTTGGTTCGGCGTAGGGAGGATGTATGAGAGAAATCTGAGGCATCAAATGTCATATGATCGGTGGCCCCTAAGTCGAGAAGCCATGTATTACAAGCCACATCACTGTGGCTGGTAAGTAGGGCAAGACCAGAATTACCTGAGTTTAAATGGGGAGGGGCCTCAGTGGATGTTGGAACTGGTTGTATGAAAGAAAGGTGAGACTCAGTAGCAATAGCAACCGTAGCCTTGCCTGGACTCCCAGTGGTACCAGCTTCATTGCGACGTTTACGGGCCTGTAGGTTATGCCACCAATCTGGGTATCCATGTAACTGGAAACAGTTTTCACGTATGTGTTTCTGGTTGCCACAGTGGGAACATTTTCTTGCATCATTGGTGGTTCGGGTCTTGGTTGTTTTATTGAGAATAGAGTTGATTAACATGAGACCTTTAGAGGCCAATACAGCCCCTGGTATCCCATCAGTATTGTGATTGGTCATGACCTGCTGTCGTATAGCCTCTCGCCTAACATGTGCATATGCTTGCTCTACTGAGGGAAAAGGTTTCATATGTAAAACATCTACATGTATTTTGTCTAGTCGGTCATTAAGGCCATCCAGGAACACACATGCCCGATCTTCCTGGATGATCTTATTATAATGTTGAATATCAACAGAGCAGTCCATGGGATTTGGCCAGCGAAAATCAATTTCACGCTATAACCCCTGCAAGTCAGTGTAATATTTTTCAAGTGAGCCAAAGGCTTGCTTTAGACAAGTTACACGTCTTCGAAGATCATACACTTGTGATGTATCACTTCCATCAAAGAAGGTAGTTGCAATGGAGTCCCACACTATCTTTGCTGTAGGAAAGCGAATAAAATTGCCAAACAGAGAGGGGTCCATAGAAGTAATTAACCAACCTTTAACAATAGCGTTCTCAGTGCGCCATTTGCGAAAGGAGGGATCAGTCGGTGGTGGCTGGGGGAAGTCACCATTAATATACCCCAGCTTGTCTTTGCCAGAGATATACATCTCAACAACCTGAGACCAGAGAGTATAGTTGGAGCCATCCAACTTAATGCCAATAGGAGCAGTGAAGGGTTCAGAGGTGATGGTAGAGGTCTGTGTTCTATTCAACACCTCAGTCATCCGTGTTGTTAATTCAAGGATAGAACCTGAGGGATGGGACGTGTTGCCATAGGTATTCTGATCTTTAAAGTCTGCCATAGATTACGTGGTAAAGAACAATTGTGTTTTAGGGTGTAGTACAGGAAGCCAGATCGTAGGCTTGCTCTGATACCATGATAATTATTCACAATCAAATTGTATTCTTTATTCTGTATACTGTTTCTTTATATTTACATCAGAAGAGAGCATAAAAGGAAAGAAGGATCAGTACAATCCTAGGCTATCTTTATCTCCCTTATTCACGGGATTTTCACATATTTGAAATGCCTAACAAATCTCCTAATTAATTGCAATTATAGCTCACGCCAACACGTTATTTGCAAAAAGGCACAAGGAAACATGTGCATATTTTTATCAAGCTGCAGAGATCTTGATGCGATTTAATGCGGTGGCGAATGACTTGACCTTTTGTGATTGGAAATTCGTGTCTGCGTTAATATTCTTACTTCATCACATTTTCTCACATTTATAATTTCTGCATGAAAAGATTAGGCTTTTAGTATTTGGTTTGGAAGTTGTCACCTTATATCTATTATATTAAATTATTTATTTTTAAAATAACTTATTATTTAATTATTTTTATCTTTAAATTATACTAAATGTTTGTTTATTTTAAGATAAATGCATCTTTTAATCTATTAATATTAATTAATTATACTAATATATATATATATATATATATATATATATATGTTAATGTGATATTTTCTTGTTAATTATGTTAGCATATATGTCAATGTAATATTTTATGTCAAAACAACCATATTATTGTGTGCCTTGATTTTTTATTCGGGTTGATTCTAGTTGATCCACTAAACTCATGACCTAGTCATTTTATCAGGTCAACTACCAAGTCGGGTTTTATAACTATTCTTACAAACTTGTACAAATGCCTCTAATAGTAGCCTAAAACGCTAAATGAATCGAACCCTTCATGATACTAATAGCTAGTTCATCACATGGATTTTCCTTTTTCATGGGGTTCGGGTCTGTTTGAGATTATAGTAGTGGTGGCGGTTCAAAGTATTTTTTGCTTAGAAATGAATCAAAAAAAAGTTTTTTTATTTTAAAAAAATTATTTTTTTGATATCAGCATATTAAAATGATTTGAAAATATAAAAAAAAATCATTTAAAGTAAAAAAATTCAAAATTTTCAGGAACGCGAAACACACCGTTAAACAGCTTGCTTATATATACAGGGAGAGTTACAATTAGCTCCCCCTTTCAGAATCCCTTGATTAATCGCATCTGTTAGTGAAACTCGATTTTAGTCACTCGTTGAAAGGGTTTGGATTTAGAAATATTTCTTAGTTAGGACAAATTTACTATAAATTATTCAGGAATATACAAGTGTTCATATCTACATGTAAATTAAACTAAATTGATGCAAGACAAAAGGGCAAAAAATACACACACGTCATTTACTTTTTATCAAAAGCATTTGTTTTTGGAAAATCAATATTATTTAGTGATCATGGCATTTTGCATTAAACTAAATATATACAAAAAATACTAGGTTATGGAGGCAAATATATGTAACCCAAAAAACAAATTATAGGAACAAACTCTAACCAAAACAACAAATACATGTAACAATTGCTCACATTACCCACACTCTAGACACCGTTTTCATTTTATTTTTTTTGTTCCATTCGAAATAAAAACTATTTGTGTGTTCTTCATTTAAAAAATAAAAATAAATAAAACCGACGAATACTATCAAACATGAATTTTCAAGAACAATAAACAAACAAATTTCTTGTTTTATTTTCAAAATTTTGAAACCAAGATTGAAGTTCCAAAGCGATATATATATGTATTTAGCTTGGAGATATGGTATTTTAAGATACGTCATCTTTTAAACAGAAATCACATTTTTAAAAACTAAAAAAATATATTTTTTATCATTAAAAAAAAAAAAAAACTTGTTTGCTTCTTTAAATAGATACAGCGAAGGCAGACTCTTCCATCTTTTTTTTATTTTTAAGGAGAACTTTGAGGTCAACTAGACTAAAAGGGAAAGTGCGATAGGGACATAATATGGCGACATTGCCGGTCTTGGAACTTTTCCATTGATACAAGGCAGTTGAACTCTCATGCGTATTTGCTTGCAGCGAGAGTTCTTGTTATCGGGATTGACAATTATCATTTACTTGAATTCCAGGAGCATGTTTAGAGATTTGAATTTAATTTAATTCAGTGATTTGAATCTGTTTAAATTTTTTTAAAATATTAAGAATTGAATAATAAATAAATTTTAATTTTTAAAAATATTAAAAAAAATCAAACACCGATCTCTCTAATTTACAATTTTAAATAAAAGAAAATTAATGTTAAAATTAACTTTCACAAAATATATATCTACCCATTTTTTTTAGAAACTCTTGGATAAATAAGATGAAGGTAATATATAAAACTAAATGAATTGAATGTTATGTTATTAATGTGAATTCAATTTATTTACTAATTGAATTTAAATTAAAAATTATAATTAAATTTAAATATAATAATAAAAAAGAGATTCAAACAACATGAATCTATCACCGCTAAATGATCTATTTTTCAATGGCCGATAACAGTATAAAAAAGCAATCCAACGAAAACATGGGCGAGGCTAAAAGCCTACCAGCCATTACGTTAATCATATTTCTTGACTTTGGATTCAAAGCATAGGAAAGGGAATAAAAAACATGTCTAAATTCGTTGACAGAATCTAACGGAACACATCCATTTTGTTTGAGATGAGAAACACTTGGCATTCAAGCGATCTCTCCTGCTGCTATGATACATGGAGGAAGGCATGCGTGAGCAAAGAAACCAGAAATCAATTACAATTAATCAAATAGCTAGGAACGGTTCAATCAACATAGAATTTACTTAAAAAAATAGATATAAAAGTTAAATTTGTTTCTAACTCTAAAAGTAGCTGCCCCCTTTTCTATCTCTCGTCTAGATTAGAAAATTTCCTTCCTCTCTCATAGTGAAAAACAAAATCTTTTGTTGTTTCAGTGCTCTCCCTCGCTTAAAAATTCAGTCTGCAATGTCGTGTCTCCCATTCTCTCTCTCTCTCTCTCACTTTCATTACTTTCTTGAAAATCATTCTTTCTTTACAACCCTTTCTCTAGTTTAAGCTAAAGCCCAAAGAAAACATTGTTGAGAAGCTCCAACAAATAAAGATGAGTCTCTTGCTTCTGCTTGGGACTTTTTATGGTGATGACCGTGGACCTTTTTTTTCTACCTTTGATCTAGCTTCTCATCAACATCACTTGAAAGCTCCAAAATCCCTTTCTCTAGTTTAAGCTAAAGCCAGAAGAAACCATGGTAGAGAAGCTCCAACAAATAAAGATGGGTCTCTTACTTCTATTGCACTTGGGACTTTTTATGGTGATGACCGTGGATCTTTATTTTTTCAACCTTTGATCTAGCTTCTCATCAACATCACTTGAAAGCTTCTATCTTTTTCTATTTTTAGCCTTACATGATAAATTTATGTGTAAAAAAAGTGTTTGAAAAATAATCAAAGCTTGTACAACCAAACAACAAAAAATTTGTATATGCATAGGAAAGAGAAGTCAAAATACATCAATGATAAGTTATTAGCTTATTAATGCACGTGTGTATTCCTTGATGTCTCAAGATAAGGGATTAGTTCTTACTATTTTTGCTCTCTTGTAACAGATTCACTTTTAGAACAATTAACTATCCTATTAGATGTATCTTTATTTATTAGTGTAGAGCTAGTTTGATGTATTTTTTTTTTTAAGCTTTGGTTATAAATCTTGTATTGTTCTAAAAAAATTGAATTGGACTAAACCGAAACTGGTTGGTTTGAACTGGTTTTTGATTTGGTTCAGTCTAGTTTTATAAGACAATTCAATAGAAATTACAATGGGAAACAAGATTATAAAGGGAGCAAATCTAAAAAGATTGCCTTAGTTTGGATTGTTCTCTGCATTACTATATCAACATGGCATGATGAATATGTACCCGAGCCTTAGAAATTGGTTTTTCCCAAAGCATCAAACTAGTGATCACCCATGACTTCTGTGTATCAGTTACTGATTCGATAAGCTACATGTCTGGTGCACAAAGAACTTCACCCAGCCCATTTGGGATATTTTCTAAATATATCATCTTACTTCATCACTACACTAGCATCTTTTTCTAGTTATGGGGGAAGAGAAAAAGTTAGACTTGTCTCCTCTATGCCACTATTCTAGTTACCTCCCAACTTGTGCTATTTGTCTAAACACCCTCCTTGACCAAGATTATTTTTTTCATTTGCTGTATAGAAGAACCAACTGAATAATGGTAGTAAAACAATCAGCTCAAGCTCCTTCACTAGGCCTCTATCACTTTGGAAATCAGACAAAATCGCAAAGACAAAATAAACGCCTATCTAGCTTGGCTTCACTACTGCTCTTGACTTGTGTCTACATCGTTGCTATTTAGTATTGTGTTTTTAATTATGTTCCGGTGAGTTTTAAAATAGTACTTACATATTGCCCCTACTTTGCAGCGAGTTAATGATAAATGTTTTTTAAATGTATAAAAAATATAAAAAGTATAGAGAATATATTAAGTGTTTTAGGTTTAACGACCAAGTTAGACCTAAAATAGCTTTAGGTCTGGCAGCCAAGCCAGACCCAATGCTATTAAGTCCTGCTAGAGGCAGGAACCAACGTTTCTTTCCTTCTCTTCTATCACTAGCACCTTTTGAAAGTCGCCTTACAATCTTTCCTCTAGTAAAATCTCACCTGACTCTCTAGCTTTCTTCACTAGAGAGTAAGAAACTGAATTGTGTCCTTGCATAGAAGTAAAGTAGTGATGATCATCCAAAGATTCTTAATAGGTACAATCAGAGGCTGGAGAATTAGGCATTTCATCAAGTAAGCGGTTGACTATTGGAGCTCCTGGAATGAACAAGGAGGCACCGAACATAGCAGAAATGTCTCGAAGAGACTAGGGGAGGCTGCTCTTTTTTTAGCTTAGACTAAGGGCACCGATTCCTAATGCTATAACAAAAACTGCCCTTAACGCACAAATGAAAGCCCTCACAACACTGTAGCTCGCTAACTTCATAAAGTATGAAGCAGGACCCAACGCTATTGGGTCCTACTGGGTAACCGAACCCAATATCCTTAGGTCTGGCCTCAGAGCGAGGCCCAATATGTTCTCCTGTAACCATTTTTTCAACACCTAATCTTGATTACTTTGGCTCAATGAAATCAATGGAAACAAAGTTAGTAGTTAAGGTGGCTCACTCCCTCTTAGTGTGTTCAAAGGCGAAGGATGAAAGTAAAAACCCTTTTCAACTATAACCTTCTCCTTCTTTGAAACTGCTGGCGATGATGGTGACTTAGTTCCTGGACTCCGGAAGAACAAAAATTCTAAACATGGTGGAGTTACTGGTGAATCGATTTGGTGTGTTTGGCGGGTTATAATGATGATGAGTTACTAAGAGAGATCAAGCCAAGTTCGATCTCAAGCTTTCTTAAGGTATGTCTTTGCTCTTGGAGCTTGAAAGGTGACCGGCAAGAACTAGTAAAGTCAACGGGGTTACATGATGGTTTTAAGGAGGAGAGTGACCCAGCAGTATTGAGTCTAGCGACCAAGCTAAGCCAAACCTAGCAGCACTTTTTGACTAAAAAACACAAAAGACAATATCTCATGGTGCTACAATGTCGTCCACAGTGCAAGCACTTTATGTCTACAATATGGTCCACAGTACAATGAGTCTATATCTATAGTACATGCATAGTATTTTTCCCAACACTATTAGGTTCTGCTGGGTAGCAGGACCCAACACTAAGAGAAAAGAAATTTAACCCAATCCAATCTCAAATGAAAAAAAAAATTATGTTTTCTACCTTTGATATAGATTCTTATCAACATCACTTGAAAGCATCTATTTTTTTTCCTTTTTTGGGCCTTACATGTTATCGATAAAACTTTATGTGTAATAAAAGTGTTTGAACAATAATCTAAGCTTATACAACCAAACAACAAAAAGTTTGTATGTACACGAGAAAGAGAAGTCAAAATGCATCAATGATAAGTTATTAGCTTATTAATGCGCATGTGTATCCCTCGATGTTTCAAAATAAGAGATTAGCTTCTACTATTTTATTTTTTTTGTATTTACATATTCAACTCTTAGAACAATTAACTATCAAGTTAAAATTGTATCTTTACATATTAGTGTAGAGGCTTGATGTATTTTTTTTTTTAAGCTACGATTATAAATCTTGAATTGTTCTAAACTCTTAATCAATTTTCCTGATTTTGCAACAAAATTGATCCATTAAAAATGGATGTTCATTGTGAATTGTCTTATAACTAAAAGGTTTTGCGGATTTTACTCCTAAAAAATTTGAATTGGACCAAATTGAAACTGGTTGGTTTGTACTGGTTTTTTATTTGGTTTGGTCTATTTTTATAAGACAATTTAATGAAAGTTACAATGGAAACAAGATTATAAGTTGAGCGAATCCAGAAGTATTGCTTCAATTCGAACTATTCTCTGCATTACTAGATCAGAATGGCATGATGAATATGTACCCGAGCCTTAGGAATTGGTTTTGCTAGAGCATTGGACCTATGATCACCCATGACTTATGTGCATCAATTACTGATTCGGTAAGCTACATGTCTGGTGCACAAAGAACTTCGCCCAACTCATTTGGGATATTTTCTAAGCATATTTGCTTACTTCACCACTACCCTAACATCTTTTTCTAGTTACAAGAAGAAAGAAAAAGTTAGACTTATCTCATCTAGGCCTCTATTCTAGTTACCTACAAGCCTGTGCTATTTGTCTGAACACCCTCCTTGACCAAGATTATTTTTTTTATTTGCGGTATAGAAAAATCAACTAAATAATGGTAGTAAAACAATGGGCTCAAGCTCCTTTACTAGGTCTTTATTACTTTGAAAATCGGACAAAACCACAAAGATAAAATAAAAGCCTATCTAACTTGGCTTGCTACTGCTTGCCTTGTGTCTACATCGTTACTATTTAGTATTGTGTTTCTAATTGTGTTTTGGTGAGTTTTAGAAGAGTATTTGTTTAGAAAAAGTATCAAATTAATTTAGTTTTTTTTATAAAAAAATTTAAAAACAAATATTCAAATGTATTTTTCAAGTGAAAAGTATCTTGAACCACACCTTCAAAAACACACGAAGTCAGCCAGGGAATACTTCTTTATTTTGAATAATGCTAATGCCTTCTTAAAACTATATAGTTAACACCAACTTTAAAATCCGCATAACATCACATATAGGATTTCAAGTTAAATTTTAACATAGTAAAAAAAGTGTTAATGTTACGGATATTGTTTATTGTATCGTGATTTTTTTAAAAAAAAATACAAAGATGTTGTTTACACTTAATAAAATAAATTAAAAACTATATGAATTGATAAAATATAAAAGAGTTGTTAATGCAAATTAAAAAATACAAGAGCGATCTACTTATGTTATGCTATAGGTGGGATTTTAAGTTAATTTCTAATGTAAAAAGAAAAAAAAATTGTGTTATGGGTATGTTTTCATGTATCATAATTAATTTTTAATTGAGCAATGAAAAAATATTGTTTATGCCTCATATAATAAATTAAAAAAAATATCAATTGATAAATCTAAAAAGAATGGCTAACACTTCTTAAATATTAAAGTATATAACTAATCTTTATATATAGTAAAAATAAAAAATAAATGCACATGTAAATGTTTTACATCTATTATCCTTTTTTATTTTAAATGTTTTCATTCATTTTATCTTAGCGAGTAATTGTAGTTGTTAATAATAAATCATTTCTATTTCTATAAAAATTTCATTCAAATACAACTAATTCATATAAAACATAAGAGGAAGATATTCACAAGAAATTAATTAATCTCTTTAAAGTATCATGTAACTAAGTTTTGGACTTCAAAAACCCAATTTTAAAGTTGATTGTATCTGAAAAACCTTCAAAACACAATTAAATCCTCTATAAACCAATTAACAACTTCAAAACATTTTAAAATCACTAAAAAAATAAAAAATCAATCAAACCCAAAAAGTCTTAATAGACCCCGGTCTACTTTTTCAGTAAGATAAAGGTCAAAAACCACCACCATCAAACTTATTTTATTGAATAAAACTCTTTAATATCAAAATTGACCATTTTAGTTGTTAAAATCATGACAACTCATAATTTTCTTGCTTATCTATTTTTTTTAGCCACTTTCTTTCTTATTTCTTAATTTCAAATACTAAAAAATAAATAAAATAAACTTTTAAATTAAAATAAAAATTTTCTTGAATTTAAAATTAACCATATATTTTATTTGTGTTTTACGTTTCAGTTCCTTGTCTTTTAATTTGGTTTTTCCATAACAATTTCAAACTTAATATTATCCCATCATGTCATAAACAATTGAAAGAAAATTCAAGTTTAAGAATAAAAAAAAATGAAAAAATGAAAAAAAAATGTTCTAAATAGTGAATCACCTATTAAACACCAATTATTTTTTTTTAAGTTTTTTCGCTAATTACCTATTCTAGAGATGGTGTAAGAACCACTTATGCTTTCATTCTTTCGAAAACTAGTGGTCAGTATGACCGTGCTTTTAAATACTTTTGCCTTGGAATTGGAAGGAGGCTGCCCTTTTTCTTACGCTGCCTTCCCTTCTCCGTCTAGGGTTTCTGGCTCCAAAAATTTGAAGGAAAAAAAAAACCGCAAACGGCCCCAAATTAATTAAAATAACGCACGATCTAATTGTGCTCACCCAATGAGACTACTGCCTCGTACTTGAAAGGAAGACAAATGAAAATTCCATATACCTAAATATTGACGTTAAATTCAAACCAAAAAAGAAGGCTCAAATGTGAGCATAGGCTGTACTAAACACTATAATACAAAATTTAAATATATAAAACTCATGAGAAAACTAAAATACTAAGCAATAATCAAGTCATCCACTCGTATGATTGATACTGATCCATTGAGAGTTTTGCTCTCTGCTTCATCCTCACTATCAATACCAGTAAGCTCTCTGGCTCGATTTGCCTGCATTTTCCAATCTGTTCTGGTTAGCACCACCACCATGACAAGAGCACAAACAGCTTGGGCTACCAGTAAGCCGAACCAGAAGCCCAGCAAGCCCAAACCCATGCCGATGCCCATTAACATAGCTATAGGCAATCCAACACCATAGAAGGAACCCAAATTTATGTTGGCACCAAGAGTTGGCCTAGCACTGCCCCTCAACACCCCACAACCGGTGGTCTGTGGGCAGTTCCCTAGCTCACAGAGCCCAACCACCGGCATTGTTGTCGCTGTCAATGACAATATGGCATTATCGGTGGTAAAAATCTGACCCCAAGCATGCCTCGTTAATGTCATGAACAACATGGCGATAATACTCATCAAAACGGCACAAAATAATGCGATTATAGAAGACATTTTGGCTTTGTTGGGCTGGTTTGCGCCTAACTCGTTGCCAACTCGAGTTGATACGGCAAGGCTAAGGGCCGAAGGGAAGATATAGACAAGAGAAGTTGCTTGTATTAGAATTCCCATAGTGGCAACTGCCTCGGGAGCATTTGCAAGTATTCCTGAAAGGACTATCATAAGTTCATACCACCACCATTCTAAGCACACAGAGATGCAACTAGGGACGGCTAGGCTAAGAATCGGCTTCCATTCATCGAAGCATTGGAGGGACCAGCCTTGCCATGACTTTCTACAGATGCCGGAGAAGTAAAGGTAAAGCAGAAGGGCAGCGAGCAGATTCAAGTCTGTTATGGCTACTGCCACAGCAATGCCTCGAATGCCAAGGCTGAAACGATAAGTCAGGATGTAACTGATAGGGACATGAAGAGCTAGTGAAAAAGCTGCACTGAGCATGAGAGGGAGGGTTATGTTCTGGGTTCTTAGGTAAATTTTGAGAGGGTTAATGAAAGATTGGAGGACTAGATCTGGTAGCGAAAATACGAGGTAAGTAGAGGCAATAGAAGAGATGGCTCGGTCTTGGCCACAGAAGATAAGGACAGGTTCAAAGTTGAGCCAAAGAAGAGATATGGGTATGCATGCCAAGATGAGAATTGCTATCGTTTGCTGAAGGGTTTGGCCCATAAGAGGCCATTGCTTGGCTCCACAGGCTTGAGAGGAGATGGCCTCCATGCCCATAGCTAGACCGGAAATGACAGAGTAGCCAGTGATGTTTGCTATGCCAATGGAGAGAGACCCTCCTGCTAAAACCTCTTTCCCTAATTTCCCCATGAAAAGCATAGAAATGGCAGATTTTCCATATATAAGTAGGCCCGTGATGATCATAGGAAAAGCTATGGTACAGAGCTCTTTGATCTCTGCAACCACCTAAATGAAAGAGACACAAAGGCGAAACAATTGGAGTTTTGAGTTCCTTAATTAGTTTTAACCCCATGAAAACAACTTCAAAGAAAACAAACAAAAGTATAAGAATGGCGGCGTCAGTGAAACTAACCTGGGAAAGGGAAGGACGCCACGCTTGATCTTTGCAGTGAAGACAATATCCTTGCTTATCTGGTAAGACACTCTTATCACTTCCTAGTAGTAAACTTGATTTTTGACAACTATAATGGCCTAAAAGAGGAATTGAAGCTGAAATCCCTTGATCATTCATTTTTCAGAAGATGAAGATTTGTCTTGGGCTCAAATGTCTAACTGATGGTATTTATGAGGTGACAGTACTTTCAGGGTTTAAGTTTTGTTATCAGAGGACATTCTTTTATTAACTCCTTGTATCTCATTAACATATGTGTGTACATATAAAGCTCAGTACTCAAAGACCACGGCCTCTCTGTAATATTTCTCTCGCACTTAAATTTTACTCCACTCTAGCCTCTCTCTCTAGTATTTATCACCAGATTAGTTAGGGTTTGGTGGTGAAGAATAGACGAGCGTGAGGAGGATAAGGATGGGAGGTGGCCATGCGGATGGCTCGTCCTTTTCTTCAAGGGTTCGTCGGGACTCTCAAACTAAACCACCCTACAAGCTTTTTTGGTTTTTATCTTTTCTGGTAAATAAAAATGATAGAGTGAAAGTATGTGCCTTCACTTGCAAAATTAAACAGTTGCTGGCAGCCCCTCCAAAATCCAAATGCCAAACATGAAAAGCTGTCAGCCTATCATCCAAATCAATTTATGCCTGAAACACCCATTCTTTCTGCCAATTTCATATTGTCCTCCTTGCCCCACGCACCATCTCAAAAATAAGAGAGGCCTCGGTGGGCCACACTTCATGGATCGGGTCTTCTCACCTACTAGATCATAAGTGGCTAGCACGTGTGTGCTGTACCTGCCACGTGCCTTTGGACAGCCATGCAATGCATGAAATCAATTGGCTTGGGTAAAAGTAAGAAGGCTGTGGGTTTGGTGATTCTATATCACCTACGAAGCTTGTGGGAGTCTTCGTGCAATACATGCATAAGCGAAGTAGAAGCAAAGGCTAAGATTCCGAGCTTCAAACATCGTTCACACACGCCTGGTTTCGATTAAAACCAATGGCAGAGAGTGGCAGTCTGGCCATTTGGCCATTTGCTTCAAGAATGAGGTTCTTCTTCTGATTTTCTTGCTATATACAGTCTTTTTCTGTAGCCCGGCCAGCTACACAAGAGATACCCTTTATATTTACATTTACAGTGCATTAATGTGGTGTCAAATTTCCTTCTGAGGCAACTAAACCTTGTACAAGGGCTCAATGATTCTCGTCTTCCAGGCTTAGATACCACATACCCATAGATTTTATTTCTAGCCACATAACTTTGAATCTGCACCTTCATATTCCATGTGACATAAAGCTACAAAGACTAGAAGTGGAAAAATTCTTGGCGTGTGGACTTGAAGAAATTGGGTCAAAACTGGAATATATAAAATAAAATCACTGTCAAATCATGAAACCAACTCTCTTAATCTGTCTGCTAGCTCTTTGTGAATAATAGCATACTGTTTTTGAGTAATCAATCATCCAGAGTGCCTGCTGTTTATTGTGAATAGCTTTAAGAGTTCAAGCAGGACAAGAGAACCTACGAGTATCTTCTCTACTGTTATCCTTTTCTGCTATCTTAGCAATCATTCTTGTGGGTGGATATTATCAAAAAAAAAAAACAATTGAATTGGGAAAGGATTCCCATTGAACTTCTACTCTTTACCTTCAAAACACAGGCTAATTAACCTACTATGGGCGCCTAAAATCAATAGTTTCCCTCGATAATATCTGGTAACATGGGACCAGGACAAGTGGTCCGTGGCCACACCATAAGCTTCATATCTTTAATTTCTTCTACTACGAAATACTGGTATGGCGTAGGGACACAGTCGATTTAATTTTTACAGCAAAACAAGCAACATAATAAATGTATATACAGCGTACGCAACAACAACAAGAGTCACTTATGTCTGCTTTCTTCCTTTCTAATAGACATGGCCTCGCCCTATAATTAAAATGCTCCAATTAAAAAGAGATGCTTAGGGAACTCTTAAAGAGGTTCCTTGCCGAAAATGGGCAAGCATTGGCATTGAAAGCTCACATGACTAAATGCTCCAAAAACTTCTACCAAGTTGTAGTGACCCACTACAATTAATGAATGGTTTTCGAACTTTCAGAACCTTCACACGGCGAACCGTCAACATTTGATTAATGCAAAATATATTAGGCTATTTTTACTTATTATAATTTTTTAATATTGATAAAATAACATAATCTAAGAAAAATAGCGAAATAATATAATTTATAAATATTATAATTGAAAAACACAACATTTAATCTTGTTACTATTCGGAATTATAACATTTCAAAAAACAAATTATGAAATGGACTATAAAAAAAAAGTGAGGAGAGAAAAAAAAGATGAAAAAATAAATAAAAAAACCTCGGCACACCGAAGCTCTTGTCATAACACTATTTGTATCATCAAAAAGATCTCAATAAAATGAATCCAACAACACTGAGAAAGGTCATCAACGATGACCTAAGTATACCATATTTGTCAGAGATGTTTGAGATAATGGTTGAAATTACTTTTCAAACTTCTTTTCGTTTGGAAATGCATAAAAGTAATGTTTTTTTTAAAATAAATATATTCTTGATATCAGCACATCAAAATGATTCAAAAACAAAACAAAAACTAATTTGAAGAAAAAAATCAGAATTTTTCAAAAGCGCAGTCCAATCGCAACGCCGAACACCCTGGTCATCCAAGGATGGTGAGTGGCTCGCTTGTCTTTGGTGGCAAGTGTGGCCCACTTGGTCACCATTAGTAACCTTCTTTGTTGTTGTTAGATTTGTCTCATTGAGATCTTTTTTATAATATCAGTGGTGTTGTAATTGAAGCTTCGATGTACCTCTAAGGTCTTTTTCTTTTTTTTTTCTTTTTTTTTCTCTCTCCTCATTATAATTTATGAAGAGAGAGGAGAGAGAGAAGATAAAAAAAAACCGTAGAGACACAATAAAGCTCTGATTATAACACCATCGATATCATCATATATATATATTTTAATAAGATAAATCCAACGACACTAAGAAAAGTCATTAACGGTAAACCAAGTGGGGCACACTTGCCATCAAAAGCAAGTGAGTCATCTACCATCTTTGGACGACAAGTGTGGCACACTCATGTCATCGGTGGTGACCTTTATTGATGCAATTGAATTCATCTTGTCAAAATCTTTTTGATGATATCAGTGGTGTCGTTATCGAAACTTGGGTATGCCTCTTGGGTCTTTTTCTTTAATTGTATTTTCTCTCTTCTCTCTTATATCTCCTCTCTCCTCGTATGTAGCTTATTTTACAGTTTTTAAAAAAAAAATATCATGATTTTGAATAGTGACAAGCTTAAATATCGTGTTTTTCAATTGCGACATGTATAAATTATGTTATTTCATCAATTATTTTTTTAAATTGTATTATTTCATTAATTTTTTTTTAAAAGGTGCTAATTTTCAAAAAAAATATCAATATGTTACCCAATATCATAAATAACCTAAATTAAATATGAAAGTCTAAATAGCATGAGGGATGAATTAAATTTAACTGAAACTTTGATCATTTAAGATTTCTAACCCTTTTAATACCTCAAACATTGAGTAAAAACAATTAACTAAGTAATGTATAGATAAAGAGATATAAAGAGCAAGAGAGACATATCAAATTTATAGTGGTTCAGACAATCACCTACTTCAATTCTTAAATCTCTATTCAAGTATTCATTATTCATCACAGTCTTCCCAACAAATGAGATCTTAATTACCAATACACTAATCCTTTTATGCAATCAATATTAGAAAACCTTTCAATCTTTTCAAGGATCAAGTTTAAACATTTTAAAGGCTCATAACCAACATTTTCTCAAGTGGTTAAAAAGTCACATATATTTTCACAATAATTTTTCTCTCATAAAAATCCTCACACCTTACAATAAGAGTTACAAAAAGAGTAACTCAAGTCTTTATTAAAGTAATCTAACTCATCAATGTGAGATAATGAATTGATGCAAGGTTTAAAACTTTTAAAGGATTATGAAAATAATAAAAGCTTTTAAAAGAAATTGTAAGCATCAAGTGTTGTAAAAATATATATGTTTTTTTGTTGTGAGGTAATTCACATGAAATGAAAGAGTGGTTTTTATATGTGGAAAAACCACACATGGCCGTTGCTCACACAAGATAGATAGAGATAAAATATTTTGATTTTTAATGTGTTCTTTCATCTATTAGGAACCATTATATCTATCTTTTTGGAAGAAAAGGATTTGTTATAAAAAACTTGAGTATAAAATAAGTTAATCAAGTCAAATAAGTTAACTCTTAAGTGTTAAACATATTTCTTTCAAAATTACAAGTATACCATTTTAGCTAATAATGTATAACAAGCTTTTTGGTGATTAAAAGTGCAGGAGCACATGTGATAACGTTTATTCTCTTCATTTCAAAATAATTGAGTGATAACACCAAAAGAATTTAATAAAAGAATTTCTTATAAGGTATTCTTCACTATATATAAGTTTTGGCAATTAAAGTAATTTTGGATAGTAAAATTCAGCATCTAAAAATAATTTTGAATAAAATTCATTTTTGTGATACCAAATTAAATCTTATAAAGACTTGATTACACTAATATAAATTTAGGCGTCTTCAAGTCATATTTGCATCCAAGAAGTTAATATTATTTTAAATTAATGCGAAAAAATCCTTCAATATTAAAACTTTTGATATACATATTAAATTCAATAATTGTTGTCATCATCAAAATAATTAATTCATGGGTATTAAAGACCTTTGAGCTAATAATCTCTTTCTTTTTATGATGACAAATAATTAATATTATAAGAAGATAAAGATGATAATTAATATTATGTCTCCTATTAACTCGCAATATCCATCTTAAAATATTAGAAGCTCCCCTTGTCAAAATACATGTTTAAGATATACTAAAAGTATAGCATGTCATAAATATATCATTATAAATCTTAATCTCATGCCATCAATAACATTATATCATATCTTAATAACTTGAAGATTAAAATTCATACATATCATAGTCCACATTCAACCATAAATACCATGTTTTTCTCTTCTAAATAATTAATATTATGCATGCAAGCACCATATTTTTCTCCTCTCTTGGCACATTAAAAAAGGAGGCACCGAATAGCAGATAGATCCACAATATTACATCACCAAATAGCACATTTATAAGTTGCAATGTATATGTCCAATTTCTTATTTCATTTGGCCAAGGATACAAAGTTGACAACCAAAATTTTGTCTCTTTCCAAAAGATTAAAAAAGTGTCACCCTTCTAACGAGGCTAGTTTATTTTCATCATCTTGTGCATGAATGTATAACCAATTTAATGTTTTTATGACAACATGCATTGAATTTATGTAATCAAATTTATAGTGGTTTGGAAAATCGCTCACCCCACTCCTTTAATTTTTATTTAAATATTCATTATTCATTCACGGTTTTTTTAATAGGTGAGACGTTACTGATATACTAATCTTTTTATGGAATTAAGATTAGAAAACCTTCCATAATATTTTTCAATGATCAAGATTAAACCTTCCACTCACAATCTTTTTCAATGATCAAAATTAAACATTTTCAATGGCTTACAACTAATATTTTTTCAAGTAATTAAAGTGGCACTTGTACTTTCACAACAAATGTTCTTCTCACAATAGTTCTCACACCTTATAATAAAATTAAGCTCAATTCTTTATGAAAGTATTCTAACAAGAGAGTGTAAAATAGTGATTTGATGTAAAGAAGGTTTAAGGCTATGAAAGGATTATAAAAATAATAAAAGCTTTTTAGATAAAAGAATTTGTAAGCATCAAGTGTTGTAAAAATATAAAGCTTGTTTGTTTGTAAGGTAACTCACATGAAGTGAAAAAGTGATATTTATATATATGAAAAACCCAAAAATAGCCGTTACTCGCACAAGATAGATGGAGATAGAATATTTTTATTTTTGATGTGTTCTCTCATCTATTAGGAATGGCTATATCTCTCTTTTTGAAAAAAAAAATAATTCTTGATTGTTAAACTCACTTCTTTTAAAATTACAAGCTTATCACTTTAGCTAATAATGGGTAAAAAGGTTTTTGGTGATTAAAAGTGCAAGAGCATTTCTCCATATAAAAAAGAATTGAGTGATAACACCATTGATAAAATAATTTTTTATAAGGTATTCTTCAATATATAGGTTTTCGCAATAAAAGTAATTTTAGATGGTAAAATTTGGAAATTAAATGTAATTTTGAATAAAATTTATTTTTGTGATGCCAAAATAAATTCTATAAAAACTTGGTTACATTAATATAAGTTTAAGTAACTTCAAGTCATATTTGCATCTAATGAGTTCATATTTTTTCTAATTGGCTTGGAAAAATTCCTACAACATTAGAATAAACATTTTTTTTTCTTAGAATAAACAGCCTTTTTTTTAATCTTAGAAAAAGAATAAACTAGTTTTTAAATAGATTTTTTTAATTAACCAAAGTTTAAAAAAAAATTTGAAAAACCAATCAAATCCTTCTTAATAAGAAACATTTACAATTAAGAATCCCAATCTAGCTAAATTGCTTCTCCTGGGTTATTTTTTTTTAATTTTACAAATAAATAAATATATTTTTCTTAAGTAAGATTTTAAAAAAAAATCGAGGAGAAACAATTTCGCTAGATTTGAATTCTTAATTGTAAGTGTTTTGAAGGATTTGATTGGTTTTTTAAATATTTTTTAAAAAAAACTTTGGCTAAATACAAAATCTATTTAAAAAGCAGTTTATTCTTTTCAAAGATTAAAAAAACATATTTAATTTTTTTATTTATATAGAAACTCTATTTAAAAAATCTATCTTTTTAATTTTATTTTTAAATTAAAAAAAAGTGTTTTAAGAGAAATCGCTGTTTCTCAAGAAAACACATTTCCCACCTGCCAGCTTTTTGAAAAACCGCAGTTCCCACTTACAGTTTCTATTTCCCAGTATCTTTTCTTCCCAATGCCATTTTCTTGAAATTTTCCTACACCTGTGTTAGATTGTAAAACCACCTTGGTTTAGGAATTTCTTTTGCTTGAAACGATGTTGTTTTCCACACAAAAAAAAAAAAAAGAAGTAATCTTTTGATTTTGTGTACTTTTTGTCACTTTGATCCTTAAAGTTATGAATTTTTACTAAACAGTCCCTAAACTTTATTTATGCTACAACAAGGTCCCTGAAAGTAGACATTGCACATGAGGGATAAAAAACAATGGCCCTCGTTTTTTCTAGCGACAAATGGTCTCAAAAATTTAAAGATGGGAACGCTTGAGTTCCAATATCGTCGTTGATGGTGGCTTGATGCATGACATGTCATCCACGTGGATGACGTTTCATTTGCCTCTTTTCTTTAACTCCTTAAAAGACTTATGGTGGATGCTTACAGCCAAGGCGCTCGGACTTGGGTGCCACCAGGCACATGAGCGCAAGCCTGATAAACGCCAGGCCCACCTTTCTTCTTTATTTTTTTTAGTTTTTCTTTTCTTTTATTTTTTTTCATTATCTACTATTTTATCATTTTCTAAATGTCAATTTTTCCCAAATGATTAGTGATTATTCTTTTTTTTCATACAATCTCACAAAAAGTAATGATTATGATTCATGTTTTAGACCTTTTATTTTTCAAAATTACTAAAAAAAAAAAGTAATAATTGCTATTATAAAATACTTATTCTTCATGCAACCTTGTAAAACAATTAATAATTAATTTTCTTTTTTTTCTACAATAATAGAGATTTGATAATTGATAATTAATCAATCTAAGATGATATAACATATATTTTAAAATAAATATTATCAATGACCATAGATTAAGATTTAAGAAGAGAATTTTTCATGATTTTTACGTATAATTAATGGTTAGTTTTGTATTATTCATACAACCTCACAAAAAAATTATTATTTTCCATGATTTTGAATCTTTTTTGGTCGAATGTTTTTTTTTCTTAAAAAAAATATATATGAAGACTTTTACGATGTGCCTTTGTATATAAAAAATTCTCAAATGAAATTCAAAAATATTATACATACATCTAATTAAATAAATCAAGAACTATTTATGCAACAAAGAAAAAATTATCAAGCCTGATCCTTACCCAACCAAAGTTAATCGGTCAAACTTATGACCTGAGTCATAGATTCAATTGAGTTCCACAATTTATTTTTATAATTTTTTTTATCTAAAATAAACACCTATAAAATTAAAAACCAACAAAATATCAAAATGATTGGAAAAAAAATCAAACTGAAACAAATTATGTTTCCCAATTAATAATCAACAAAATATTAAGTGATGAAATTAAAAAAAAAATAAAAAAAAAATACAATTGTAATTGATAAAAATAATAAAAAAAAAAAAAAGTCTAAACACATGGGTCTAGAGCAGCCCACGCACCTAAGCATTTTTTTTCCTCAAGGGGTGGCTGTAGTCTGCCCTTTAATGCTTTGAAAAAAACAACACGCAACACGTCGCCTGCACTTTCCAGATTCTGGCTACCTCTAGTCACCAGAAAATCAAGCCGATATGTTTTAAACCAAGATAAACCCATTTCCAACTATATTTCAACATGAAAAAAAAAATCATAAACACCTTGTAAAACGTAAGCAAAGCCTCTAACAACCTGAAAATTAACTTCAAAACTCATAATCAACCTGAAAACAAAATTTTTTTTAGTTCAAATCTACTATTTCAAACAAGTTTGGGAAAAAACACCTTATATAAACTTTTCTCATAAAAAGATACTCATTAACACCAATACCATCCATTTTCATGGTCGAAATTGATCTTAACCGATACTTTCTCTCTCATCTTTCAAACTAGGAACCAAAAAATAAAAAGTTGAATTTAGGAATTGAAAGTTTATAATTTAAAAAGTTAAAAAACCAAAGTGGATGTTTAGCCCAAGGTTAGAAACATCTTTTTTTGTTTTTTTTTTTTTCATCTTAGTGTCCTATCTTTGAAGAATGTCCTTCCTTTTAAAGATTGTCCTTCCTTAATAAGCATGCTTTAATTGGCCATATAAGGGTGTAATAAAAAAAAATGTACTAAAAAAAACAAATCACTATCAGTGATTTCTTCCTTGATAAGTGGCAACAATATTGTAAGTATTTGTTAATATGAACCCATGCCAAAATACTTTCTCAGCAAAGTTTCTGATTAGCAAACTTGAAGACAGTATGTCGAATTTTGCCAAACTGAGTAATATACCTCGAAATGTGATAGAGAACAGAGTTCTTGTCAAAACTTCAATTACAAAATCCCACGACAATGACAGAGTTCAACGCATCATATACATAGTTTTAGATATATCAAGGAATTAAATCCAATCTAATCTAATTATCTGCTCTTAAAAGGGCACAAAATAATCTGGAACTCACTAGGCTTAATGATTCTAACTAAACGTGGTAGTAAATAATTCCCTTTTTTGTAACAAGGATATCATTTCAAGAATCCAAGTGGATCCAAAATTGCAGAAACCTTTTCCCTTAACTATTAAGTATCGTTTCTTTAATTTTTCAACTTCTAGAAACAGTGTCATTATCAATGGCACGGCTACATGGAACAGGTCCGAGGCCTACCTGGGGCTAAGTTTTTTATTTCTTAAATCTGTAGTAGAAAGCTTACCACTACGTTTGTCATGTTGTCGTTCACTAAAGTTGCTCCCATTCATATCTCCTCCCTCTTTATCATATCGCTCCCTGAAAATATTAACTAGGTATCCATTTCAAGCAGGGCAACTGCTTCAAAATCGTTTGTCTTTAGGAAAAAGGAATAATATATGTTAAGGAAAAAAGAAGAAAATACGCTAATGCATAAGGGCGAGGGTTTCGTGGTGTCGCTTATGTGTTTCATGCCTACCAAATTCTATTCCATGTGATTGAATCAGTATTCTCCGTAGTTGGAAGAATAACATTGTGGAAGAAGCCAAGAGAAAACCAAAGAAGAAGCTTCAACCAAGAAAGCAAGACCCCTTGATGGGATTTTGGGGGCTATGGATCTCTTAAATATTAGATTTCTGATGACAAAGTCTAATATTTATTTCTTCAACCAAGAAAGCAAGGATCAATCAAAATAACTTTGCTTTGACAAAAATTTTGTTGAATTTCGAGTTTTATTTGTTAAATAAAAACATGCATCTTTTTTAATCAATTTTTCTTTTCATTCCTCTGTTTTGGCTGCCAATTGATCATGCAGATTACCATTGGATAACTACTAGTAAAATAATAAAAATAAAATAAGCTTAAATATAATATTAAGAAAATATGCAAACATGGAGATAAAGCTTCAATATTGTTGCACTACTCACGGATCATCTGACTCAAGAGATCAAGCCCCTTTTTTTTATCTTTTGGGATTGCAGAAAATCGACTATCTTCATAAAATCTCAGAAATCTGCAACATGCCATATTCAAGTTAATGACATGCCCAAAGAATAAAGGTAGACAACAGCTCCATAATTCAGAGTTCAGACGGGGAAAATGAAAAAAAGAATAAATCCAAATCCAGGCAAGTCAATTTAAATGAACTTGCTTCATGTGACATCACTTGGACCTTTAGATTACTTGTTAAAACTCATTTCCTACCCTGAATTTCAAACTCATTAATAGGAGAACATGGAACATGCAACAAACTCACATTTATGGGCATTTCAGCTATGACAAGGCTGCTGCTTTCTTCAATGTTTTTAAGAGTTATCACTTCACCACCAACAACTACATTGATTACAATCCCATCTGTGCATGTTTTCACATACTCGTCAAGCTGTCATGAAATGCAAAAACATGAAAAACAAGGCGCTATAAGTTTTGAGAAATAACCTGCAGCCAAGCAAGTGGCCATGCGTCTCAAATATGTTTCCTGCAAGTAAGCAAACAGAAACAGTGATCAGAAGCTCTCCATGAATCTCTTGGTTATTTGTCAATTATAAATAATGTGCATGCACCCACATAAAACTACTACTAGAATATGAAATCTCGAATTGTTCAGCAAAACAAAAGGAGGCATGTAGAGCAACTTCTTATTTAGCAAGCACATCAAAATCTAATTTAGCACGCATGCACTCACATTACTAAATGCTTTGATCAATAATGGCTGGGATTTATTGGTCCCAAAACTGGGCTCGACCCACCATTTGTAAGCCACCCCTCTCCCAAAATAGAGAAAAAGAGAGCTCAAACCAGAAGATTGGGGTCATGCTTCTGTTAAGACCTCCAAAGGCGAGGAGACCAAAGGCAAAGCATGCACACTTTGCATGTAGTGCAATGACAATCGACTTCAGCTAAAAAGATAATCATAACTTGAGAGACTTGAACTCCTGATCACATAAAACACAGTCCAAATAATTGAAATCTTACTGACTAGTTTAGAGTTTTCAGCATTCTGGAAAGAAACCTTAAGCCCTATTTTAAAGCTTAATAACATTGCCAATTTCAAAATTAAATTGTCCCAAGAAGTTGACAATGCTTGAAATATAAGCATTTAAAAAACCGCACATACAAACAAATGCACCAACAATTGAAGTACTCATTTAATTCCTAAATGCACAAACAAACAAATAAATAAATAAAAGGGGAACAGCAAAACAACACCTTTGATGGCAATTCATAATTAATCAGAACACGAGCGGAGACCGGCGCTTCGCCCAGCGCAAGAAGCGGAAGGCAGGCATCTGTTACAACTATCATATGTGATTTAGTCTTATTATTGTTAGTATTACTTTCATCATTATTATTTCCAGTTTCACCACCGCTGCCGCCGCCGCCTGATTGACCAGCATTTACAATTTGGCTCCACCTCACTGTTGCTTTCCTAAATTCCTCTAAAATTACATTTCGGTCCGATTCAGCTAGGTCACTGTACTGCCAATAGCATATAACGATAAATAATTTTAATGATTTATAACCCAATAGCAGCAACAACAACAACAAGTAATAATAATAAATTAATAAATTAGTAATTTAAATACTGTCAGGTACCAGAGAGGCAAGAGAAATGAAGGGGAGGTTGGAGACGGCGGAGCAGACGGCGTCGAGTTGATCGCGAGAAGTGCAACAAACCACAATGGGTAGGGCAGGGCGGCGGGCAGCAACTCCTAATAAATGGACCAACGTGTCCTGTGGGTGATCTTGAGAGAGTAAATATGGAATTGAAAGGATGAAAAGAAAGGAAGAGGAGAGAAGGGAGAGAGACCATTTTGAAGTGGAGTCTGTCGACGACAGTCACGTAGAAGTGACGCGGTGGTGGTTGGCTGAAACGATATTGATGATTAGATTTCATTCTTGATTTGTTAGTGAATAATATATAAATTGTTATGTAAAAGAAAATTAAAAGAGTACCTGAAATTAGAAGAAGGGGATGGTTCTTCAATTGCATCCGTTACTGCCATCTCTCGTTTCTTTCTTCTGTTAATTCTCTCACTTTTTTTCACTCTGGAGGCCCCTTCCCCTCCTTCTATTATAATGTCTATTCTCTTAATACTGCGTCGTTTTGAGATGCATTAGAGGTTATCGAACACCCTACTTTTTGTGCTTCCTCTTGCAGTTCCAAGAGCAATGTTAAACCTCTTCTCCCAATTCAACAATCTTCCTGACTATTCTTCTGTGGTGAAAAGGAAATTATTAAGAGACCCATTTGGAAAAATGTTGTCAGACAACAATTTTTCTGGGCCAATTCCCAAACCCATCTCAATTGCAGTTGCTTGACTTTTACAACTTATAGCAACCAAAATCACCACCGCTGCCTGCGATTGTTATTATTATTGTAATGGTAATTCTTACTACTGTTATTCTTTCAATCCCTAGCTATGTGGCCAGGATTTCCGCTATTGAAACAGCCACATGGCTGAATCAAACCACCATGCCGGTAAATTTCTCCTCCTTCATCGCCGCAACAACTGCCGCCTGCTCCTCCGCCATGATTATTGATTAATTAAAAAGAGAGTTATTAGGGTTTTATTTTTCTTTTTACTTTTTACTTTAAGATCCAGAAGATCTGATTAATTTTGAGGATTTAACATAAAAAGTAAATATGTACACGTATAAAATATCAAATTAAAGTTCAAAGATATAATTTATATATATATATATATATATATATATATATATACACAAAATAATTTTAAAATTTAAATTAAATATATATCATATATATATATTTAATTTAAATTTTAAAAATGATTTTGATCGTAATTTTAAAAAGTATAAGAATAATAAAGTGTTATCGAGAGCAAACCATGAAAAATAATGTGAATATTTTTTTTATATTTAAATTCTATTTAATTTACTAGTATACCCTTGATACTTTTATTGGATTTGTTAAAAGGAAACCCTTTGATTACTGAGGGAACGTTTGGTATTGCGTTTGTACCTGCGTTTTGTTAAAATTTGAAATTTTTTTTTTAGTTAAAATTGAGTGCAGTTTGTACTTTTTGGATCGTTTTGATGTGCTGATGTCAAAAATGATTTTAAAAAAATAAAAAAAATCATTGGCATACATTTCGGCACGAAAAGCTATTTGAAAAGCACCCGCAACCACACTGCCAAACACGCTTTGAATGCTCTAGCATCACCACGGTGTTGCTACTATTAAAAGGGTTTTCTTTTCTTTTCTTGGAAGTTTTCAAGTGCATTTTGATAGTTTCACTAGTAAACCTTGTTTTTTTGTTTTTTCTAAAAGATATGTGTAAAGCATAGTATCTTATCTAAACTTTATTGCTTTGTAATTGTACACGGAAACAGCAACTGAATAGTTTATTGGTTTTGTTGGATAGTTTTAATTGAAAAAAAATTTTAAAAAAAATCAATTTAGTTTTTTTTTTTAACAAAAACTAAAAAACTAACTTGAATGTGACAAAATCAAATTAAAACAAAAACAAAAACAAAACTTGATGGAATTGTAAAAACTTTGGACAAGAATAAGGCTTTTTATTATTACATTCTAAGTTGACAGAGTGATTGGGCTTGAGCGTGACTTCATGAGCTTTTTTACAAAATAAATTCGTTGTTGAAAGTGTAGGATAAGTGTTTATATGAAAAGAGAGTTCTTGTGTCTAGCATGGAAAAGATTGTTTTAGTTTGTATTTTCAAGACTTATCTCTTGTAACTTATAGCATATGTAGTTAAGAAAAAGCTCACTTTCTTACTTGGTAACTAGGAATATTTATATATTCGGTCCTTGAACTTATCTTATAGAGAAGTAAAATGTTATCCTTGAAAGTTAGTACATGTCATGCTCATTAAAGATGGTTATGGTAGTGGCAACCTTGGGTTGTTGTGTCTTAAGCGCTATTGGTAGAGATCTTAGCCAATGATAATGCAAAAAATAATCATTAGTGTAGAAAAGTGGCATAGAAAAATATTGTGTGTGTGACTCGTAAACTTGAAAAAATGCATAAAAATATGTTAGGATAGCATTAATTAGCTTGAGATAAGAGGGGGGGCCTGAAATGCAAGGTTGTTTGGGCAAGTGTGGACAACTCTAGTATCTAATAACGGTCTTCCAATGTGTTTATGGATTCTTCTCATAAAAGTCTTTTTTGCGATACTAAAGATGTCATCATTGGAGTTTGGATGTGACCTTAACACTTTATTCTTTTTTTTTTCTTTTCTCTTTATTCTTTGGTCCTTTGTGCAAACTCATTTCCTTTTCTTCTATTCCTAGTCATTGGATCTCTTTGTTTTTTTTTTTATATATAGGCATTAGATAACCATGCTAATTGGTTGACAAATGTTCATTATAAATCCATGAGAGGAGAATTATATATTTTATATGGTTAAAGAAAAGAAACAAAATGCATAGGTCATTTCCTAGCCCTTTAGGTCAAGCTCAAATGACTTAACTTTTCTTTTAAAAAAAAGTTATTTTACATCATAATTTGCTCTTTTAAATCTTTAAATTTGTTTGTAATATTACAGACTTTTGTGTCGTTGAGCTTGGGTTATAGTTAAAGAATATCTTCTTGGGTTATAGTTCAAGAATATTTTTCACAGGTGGTGGAGACATTTTCATGGAGTTTTGTCATAGACATGAATATTCTCATTTAAGTCATTGGAGACTTTTGATGGAGATATAAAGATTTTCATGGAGACTTTTCATTGGAGACGTAAAAACTTTTCATTAAAGACATGAAGACTTTCATGAAGATACGGGAGAAACACTAATGTTTTTTTATTAAAAAGTTCAAAACATTTCTTAGGAGATACAATATTTAGACATTATATGATCTTAGGCATCTCATTATAAGATATGCAAACTTCATTCTTTTTTTGTTCAAGTTTCATCTCTTTCTTCATATATTTCTTTAGAAAAACCTTTAAACATTAATATTTTTATATCTTTTTTTAGGGTAAGGAATTTCTTAGTGTCATGTCCATGGTTATGGTGAAAAAGGCATAACTTCTAAAGGTTTCCTATGTTCACAGTGTTTTTCATAAGAGGAGTATAATGTACAAACTTTTTCCCTTTGATAGGAACTAGCACCTCATTACGTGCGGTGTTTAAAAGCATTGTCAAGAGCTTATACAATGTCATATAATTACTAAGAATGTTCAAAAAAACCGATTAAACCGAGAAAACTAGAAAAAAATAACCGAAAAAACCAAACCATGAAAAAAACCGATTATTGTGGAAAGGATTATGCATGTCATACTATTATTAATGGGACAAGTAATATGTGGATTCATTTGAAAGTATGTAAAAAGTTTCCTTTTGTGGTTGATAAGAAGCAAAAAATTTTGGTATTAGAACCTAATAAAGTAGGGGGTGAATTAGGAGATTGAAGTGTGGGAACTCTTAAGGCAATAGGTTATGATTATGATGAATACAGAAAGGCACTAGTGAAAATGGTTATAATTGATGAGTTGCTTTTTAATTTTGTGGAGGGTAAGGGACTTAGATTATTTTCTAGGACCTTGCAGCCTAGATTTGACATTCCTTCTCGTTTCACTATTATGAGAGATTGTTTGAAACTTTATGTTGAAGAGAAGGAAAGATTAAAGAGAGCTCTTAAGGGTCAACGATTATGCTTAACAACATATACATGAGCATCAATCCAAAACATTAACTATATGTCCTTAACGACTTATTGGATTGATAATGAATGGAATTTGCATAAAAGAATTCTGAATTTTTGTCAAGTTTCCAATCATATAGGTGAGACAATTGGTCAAGTTATTGAGAATTGTTTGTTAGATTGGGGGATTGATAAACTTTTAACTGTTACAGTAGACAATGCAAGCTCTAATAGTGTTACTCTTTCATATTTAAAGAATGTGATGAAAGATTGACCAACTAATATATTGTCAAATGAATATTTGCATGTTAAATGTTGTGCACACATTATAAACCTGATTGTATGTGATGGTTTGAAAGAGATGAATGTTTTGGTTGTTATGATTCGAAATGCAATTAGGTTTGTGAGATCTTCACCCTCTAGGCTACTTGCATTTAAGAAGAGTGCAAAAAAGTTGCATATAGAGTGTAAGAAATCATTGTGTTTGGATGTTGCAACTCGATGGAATTCAACTTATCTTATGTTAGAAGCTACTGAAAAGTTTGAAAAGGTGTTTGTGAGGTTAGGTCAAAGTGAACCTAGGCATGTGAGTTACTTTTTGGAGGTTGATTCAAAGGGAAATGAAAAAAACATAGGCCACCTAGTTTGGAGGATTGGGAAAATGCTAGAACTTTGCTGAAGTTTTTAAAGATCTTTTACATGGTTACATTGAAATTTTCTGGCTCATTGCATGTTACATCAAATTCTTTCTTCAATGAATTGATTTACATGCATACAAACTTGTTGCAATTGTGTAAAAGTAGAGTTAATCTTTTGAGTGGAATGGCGATGAACATGATGAGTAAGTTTGAGAAGTATTGGGGTTGTGGAGCAAATCCGAATTTTTTATTGTATGTGGCTAATGTTTTGGATCCACGTCTTAAGTTGAAATATGTAAAATTTTGTTTTGGTGAGTTGTATGATCATGACAAAGCACAATTGCTAACAAAAAAAGTGAGAGATAATTTTGTGAGCTTGTATGAGTTTTATTTGAAAGCTGATGAAGTGGTGGATGATAATAGGCATAAACAAGATGTTAATGATGCTATTGATGACATGGAGATAAATGTTAACACTTTAGCTCGGTTGAAAAGGCACTTGCTAGAGGAAGATAATGTGGAAAATAGAAATGAGGTTGAGAGGTATTTGGTTGATGGTTGTGAGGATCCTAATGATGATAAATTAGATATTTTGGGTTGGTGGAAGATTAATGCTTCAAAATATAAGATACTTTCGAAAGTTGCACAACATGTTCTGGCTATTCCTATATCCACAGTGGCTTCCGAATCAGCCTTTAGCATAGGTGGTCGTATACTCGACCAATTTCGAAGTTCTCTATCTTCAGCAACAGTTCAAGCACTTATTTGTTGTCAAAATTGGTTGCATCATGGTCCAATTCCAGTTGATAATACAACCTTGATGAATGATTTTGAAACCTACGAAAACCTTGAATCAGGTAATGTTTCTTAAAAACTTACACCTTTTATTTTATGATTTATTAATTAACACATTTTTATTTTAACATGTTTAATATTTTATTTTGTAGAATTTGATGGAAAGTTGCATTTAGCAACGGATGATAATTAGTTCACAAATTGTGATGCATATGGTATAAATATCTTTTTTTATTTTTATATCTTCTGATTTAATTTATCATGTTATAATTCTAGATTATGAATTTCAGGAATCAAAGTGCAATGCTCTTGAAGTGCTTTTTTATTGAGACGATGTGCACATGAAGATTTATTTTTTGTGGCTTGGAATGTTTTACGATAATGTAATGTTATTTGTTGTTTTTTTGTTAAGCCCTTTAAAGGCAAAGGTTTGTAATTTAGATTTAAACTTATTGTTGTGTGATTGTGAGTGCGTGTTATTTATTTAAACTTTTCAGAAGTAGAAAAATATTAGTAAGTTAAAAAAATATATTGAACAGATTGACATTAATAATTTCATATAAATGAATATTTAGGGGTAAAAAAATTAAATATATTTGGAATCTTCAAAGAAAATGAGACAATATCAACATTAATTATAAACCTAATAGAAATCCATTAGAAGCGCATTAAAAAGCGTGTTATTTATTTAAACTTATTTGGCAATGGTTTGTAATTTGGATTTAAACTTATTGTTGTGTGATTGTAAGTGCGTGTTATTTATTTAAACTTTTCGGAAGTAGAAAAATATTAGTAAGTTAAAAAATATATTGAACAGATTGACATTAATAATTTCATATAAATGAATATTTAGGGGTAAAAAAATTAAATATATTTGGAATCTTCAAAGAAAATGAGACAATATCAACATTAATTATAAACCTAATAGAAATCCATTAGAAGCCCATTAAAAAGCCCAAAATAAGCCCAAAATAAGCCTATAGGTTTGTCTCGTTTTTTGGATAAAAAACGGATCGAAACCGGCCGGTTTGGGTCGGTTCCGGTTCGGTTTCGGGTCTTTTTTTTTTGTTTGGCTGTTTTTTTCGGGTAAAAACCGAATCGAACCGAATTTGTTCACCCCTAGTTTGAACCGGTTTCGGTTCAATTTTGATTTTTTTTTAAAAAATTTGGTTTGGTTATTTTTTTTGATAAAAACTGAACCAAACTAAATGAACACCCCTAATAATTACAAATGTTTTCCTTAGTGCTTTTATTAAATGCCCTGGTAAGAGATTGATGGCATTTGAGAGATTTTGTTATATGTGATTGGAAACTAAAGTTTTATTGTTTGGTCATATTGAATTCTTCCACTATAATATAATTTTTCATTGTTTATTCATATTGAGGAGGGTAATGTTAGGGAGAGTATCCAAAATTTTCTATAAAAAAATAGTTGTAAAACCCATTAATCAAAGTTTATATGGAAATGGGTTCAAATAGCTTTTCCATGTTGAACATTTTTTTTCATTGAACTTTTGGAGATATATTTTAGTGCTCTCCTCTTCTCATTATCTAATAGTAAATAGATATATTGTGTTCTTTTTAGCTAGAATACTTATGCTAAAGTAATAGATGAGTTTGAAGTTAAGATTACAGAAATAAAGGAATGAGTTAGGCTTTAGGTTATGGTTGTAACATCCCAAGTTTTTAAATCATGATTTAACCATTGTTCTTCACAACATTAATGAAAATGAGGTAAATTACATATACACACGCACACACAACATCAAGATTGTTTCTATTCGCCTTCCAATATTTTTATCAATGAATACAATGATACACAATTTATTTCTATACATTAATGAGGTTTCCATACTTTCTAAATTATATACTTATAAATTGTTCTAGGAGTATTCATTTGAAATACAAGAATCCCTCCTACATGAAAAGCTAG